>NW_028320977.1:0-12500 GCF_062004578.1 Staurois parvus
CCAATCATCGCTCCCTCCTCAGTGTGATACCGCCCAATCATCACTCACATCCCTCCTCAGTGTGATACCGCCCAATCATCGCTCCCTCCTCAGTGTGATACCGCCCAATCATCGCTCCCTCCTCAGTGTGATACCGCCCAATCATCGCTCCCTCCTCAGTGTGATACCGCCCATTCATCACTCACATCCCTCCTCAGTGTGATACCGCCCAATCATCGCTCCCTCCTCAGTGTGATACCGCCCAATCATCGCTCCCTCCTCAGTGTGATACCGCCCAATCATCGCTCCCTCCTCAGTGTGATACCGCCCAATCATCGCTCCCTCCTCAGTGTGATACCGCCCAATCATCGCTCCCTAATCAGTGTGATACCGCCCAATCCTCACTCACATCCCTCCTCAGTGTGATACCGCCCAATCATCACTCACATCCCTCCTCAGTGTGATACCGCCCAATCATCACTCACATCCCTCCTCAGTGTGATACCGCCCAATCATCACTCACATCCCTCCTCAGTGTGATACCGCCCAATCATCACTCACATCCCTCCTCAGTGTGATACCGCCCAATCATCACTCACATCCCTCCTCAGTGTGATACCGCCCAATCATCGCTCCCTCCACAGTGTGATACCGCCCAATCATCGCTCCCTCCACAGTGTGATACCGCCCAATCATCGCTCCCTCCTCAGTGTGATACCGCCCAATCATCACTCACATCCCTCCTCAGTGTGATACCGCCCAATCATCGCTCCCTCCTCAGTGTGATACCGCCCAATCATCACTCATATCCCACCTCAGTGTGATACCGCCCAATCATCACTCACATCCCTCCTCAGTGTGATACCGCCCGATCATCGCTCCCTCCTCAGTGTGATACCGCCCAATCATCGCTCCCTCCTCAGTGTGATACCGCCCAATCATCGCTCCCTCCTCAGTGTGATACCGCCCAATCCTCACTCACATCCCTCCTCAGTGTGATACCGCCCAATCATCGCTCCCTCCTCAGTGTGATACCGCCCAATCCTCACTCACATCCCTCCTCAGTGTGATACCGCCCAATCATCACTCACATCCCTCCTCAGTGTGATACCGCCCAATCATCACTCACATCCCACCTCAGTGTGATACCGCCTGATCATCGCTCCCTCCTCAGTGTGATACCGCCCAATCATCACTCACATCCCTCCTCAGTGTGATACCGCCCAATCATCACTCACATCCCTCCTCAGTGTGATACCGCCCAATCATCACTCATATCCCACCTCAGTATACCACCCAATCATCGCTCCCTCCTCAGTATGATACCGCCCAATCATCGCTCCCGTGTATTAGGACACCATGTGACGGACTCGACTGGAAGTGAAATAACATTTATTGGGAACAGAACACAAGAGACAGACATCATGAACACAACACCTCCATCAGGGAGCGGGACGCAGGGGGGGGGGTGCTGAGCAAAGAGCTAAATACTCTCCCAGCAGACAATATTAATTCCCAGGATGTGATGATTGCTGGGAGACACCCAGTGGCAGACACAGGAACTGCACTCCCCAGGTCCATGGGTAGTAGTGCTGCCACCAGGTGACCTGACTCTTACATTACAAGTGCGGCACTCCCCCCCTCCTGCACTAAATTCCCAAACTAATCACTATAAATCCACAAATGTCATCCAAAAATACAAACGTCATCAAAACCCAAAGAAATACAACCCCATGACAAATACTTCTGTACTCAATACTCCCGTCTTATATTACACGACCTTCCGATCGATAATCAATCAATTCAAACATCCAATAATACAAATCGTTCTCCTGGACTTCTATTATATTGTAAAGTGCCGAAAAGATGCCTCCGGCGTATGAAGGTCAGATCCTCCCGAGGACAGAACGCCCTCTTCTCAGTGCCCTCTGCGGATCCACCTCGGGCTCTCCCCCACTTCCTGCCCACACCAATTTTCAGCTTTCAGCGCGCTCACACTTTCAATGACAATTGCGCGGTCATGCGACGCTGCACACAAACATCATTTTCTAAATGATTATGTTCACACAACTAGAGCTTTTTTGGGTGGTATTTCATCAATACCGGGGTCTTCATTTTTTGCTAAATTAATGAAAAAAGACCAAAAATTCTGAAAAAACACACATTTTTCTGTTATAAAATTTTGCAAATAATTAATTGTTCTTCATAAATGTATGTCGAGACGTATTCTGCTCCATGTCTGCGGTGAGAAGAACCCAAATCCGTGTTTATGATTTATCTGTAGGAAAGTCATGGAGACCACAAACTATTGGAGATATCTGAAAATCGATCGATCCAGACGTACTGATGGACGACCTCATTTCCTGAGGCCCTAAAATGTCAGGACGGTACAGATATCCCCCCAAATGTCAGACGGTACAGATATCCCCCCCCCCCAAATGTCAGGACGGTACAGATATCCCCCAAATGTCAGGACAGTACAGATATCCCCCCAAAATGTCAGACGGTACAGATATCCCCCAAATGTCAGGACGGTACAGATATCCCCCAAATGTCAGGACGGTACAGATATCCCCCAAATGTCAGGACGGTACAGATATCCCCCCCAAATGTCAGACGGTACAGATATCCCCCCCCCCAAATGTCAGGACGGTACAGATATCCCCCCAAATGTCAGGACGACACAAATCCCCCCCAAATGTCAGGATGGCACAAATCCCCCCCCAAATGTCAAATGGTACAGATATCCCCCCCCCAAATGTCAGGATGGTACAGATATCCCCCCCCCAAATGTCAGGACGGTACAGATATCCCCCCCCCAAATGTCAGGACGGTACAGATATCCCCCCCCAAATGTCAGATGGTACAGATATCCCCCAAATGTCAGATGGTACAGATATCCCCCCAAATGTCAGGACGGTACAGATATCCCCCAAATGTCAGGAGGGTACAGATATCCCCCAAATGGCAGGACAGGACAGATATCCCCCCAAATGTCAGGACGGTACAGATACCCCCCAAATGCCACGACGGTACAAATCCCCCCAAATGTCAGGACGGTACAAATACCCCCCAAATGTCAGGACGGTACAGATATCCCCCCCCCCCAAATGTCAGGACGGTACAAATCCCCCCAACTGTCAGGACGGTACAGATATCCCCCCCAAATGTCAGGACGGTACAAAGCCCCCCAAATGTCAGGACGGTACAAATCCCCCAAATGTCAGGAAGGTACAAATCCCCCCAAATGTCAGGACAGTACAGATACCCCCCAAATGCCACGACGGTACAAATCCCCCCAAATGTCAGGACGGTACAGATATCCCCCCCAAATGTCAGGACAGTACAAATCCCCCCAACTGTCAGGACGGTTCAGATATCCCCCCCAAATGTCAGGACAGTACAAATCCCCCCAACTGTCAGGACGGTACAGATATCCCCCCCAAATGTCAGGACGGTACAAAGCCCCCCAAATGTCAGGACGGTACAAATCCCCCAAATGTCAGGAAGGTACAAATCCCCCCAACTGTCAGGACGGTACAGATATCCCCCCCAAATGTCAGGACGGTACAAAGCCCCCCAAATGTCAGGACGGTACAAATCCCCCAAATGTCAGGAAGGTACAAATCCCCCAACTGTCAGGACGGTACAGATATCCCCCCCAAATGTCAGGACGGTACAAATCCCCCAAATGTCAGGACAGTACAGATACCCCCCAAATGCCACGACGGTACAAATCCCCCCAAATGTCAGGACGGCACAAATCCCCCCCAAATGTCAGGACGGCACAAATCCCTCCAAATGTCAGGACAGTAGAAATCCCCCCAAATGTCAGGACGGTACAAATCCCCCCCAAATGTCAGGACGGTACAAATCCCCCCAAATGTCAGGACGGTACAAATCCCCCCAAATGTCAGGACGGTCTTCACATCTGGAAGGTTCTCTGGGCTTCTATGAACTCTGATCTTTAGTTCTTTCCATGGATTTTCTATTGGATTCCAGTCAGGTGATTGGCCGGGCCATTCTATATTTTCTTTCTTTGAAACCATTCGAGTTTCCTCGGCTTTGTTTGGGATCGTTGTCCTGGTGGAATGTCCGCACTCGTTTCATCTTCATCGTCCTGGGAGATGGCAGCAGATTGTTATCAGGAATGTCTTGGTCCATTTTTCCATTCATCCTTTCTTCAGTGACATGAGGTTTGCCAGTACCGCATGCTGAAAAACAGCCCCACACCATGATGTTCCCACCGCCATGTTTCACAGTTAGTCTGGTGTTTTTGGGGTTATAAGAAGTACCATGTGACCTCCAAACACGGTATGTATTATGGCATCCAAAGACTTCAATGTTGGTCTCCTCTGACCAGACTCATGTTCTCCCAGTATTTCTAAATGTTGTGCAGCAAACTTTAATCAAGCTTCAATATGCTTTTTCTTCAGCAATGGAGTCTTGCGTGATGACGTGCATACAGGCCATGCTGGGTGAGTGCATTGCTTATTGTACCTGCTGATTCCAGGTCTTTTTGAAGCTCTCCACAAGTGGTCCTTGGCTCTTGGACAACTCTTCCGATAAGTCTTTTCACTCCTCTGTCAAAAATCTTGCGAGCAGCATCTGGTCGTGGCTGGTTTATAGTGAAATGATGACCTTTCCACTTCCGGATTATGGCCCCAACAGTGCTCACTGGAACATTCAGAAGTTTAGAAATCCTTCTGTAACCAATGCTATCAGTATGTTTTGCAACAATAAAACTGCACAAGTGTTGAGAGAGCTCTTTGCTTTTAACCATCACGAGATGTTTCTTGTGTGACACCTTGGTAATGAGACATCTTTTTATAGACCATTAGTTGAGACAGATCCAGCTGATAATAATTTGCACTGACAAGGGGCAGGATTGCTTTTTAATTAGTGATAGATTTCAGCTGATGTCTTGGCTTCCCATGCCTTTTTGCACCTCCCTTTCTTCATGTGTTCAATACTTTTTTCCCTGTGTCATTTCATTTTATTACACATACATTCATTTCGGAATGTATTTGTTTTGGTTTCTTTGTATGTATGGATTTCATAGGTTGTTACCGACATGTGGGGAACATTTCATATCAATAGCACCGTTAGAAATATATTTACTGAAACGCCCGGGTCCGGGTGGCTACGCGGCACTATATTATAAGAAATTGGCTGAGGTGCTCGCGCCCCACCTTGCCGCGATGTTTAACGCGGTGAAGGGGGGCGTGGACTTTTCCCCAGATTCTTTGACCGCCAATGTGGTTATGATCCCTAAACCAGATCGAGATCATTCTTCCTGGGCAAATTATAGGCCTATCTCTCTTATTAATATCGATATGAAGATTCTCACTAAGATTTTGGCTACTCGATTGAATTCCTTCCTTTCTCGTTTGACCAAAAAGGACCAGATGGGCTTTGTTCCCCATAGACCAGCTGGAGATGCTATCAGACGTATCCTACAATACAACATTTAGCCCATATCCGTAAACTCAATATGATGCTCTTATCCTTAGATATTAGAGATGAGCGAATCGAACCTGGCGAAGTGGAATTCGTTTCGAATATCAGGAAAAATTCGATTCGCATCGAATCCGAATTTTAGCAAACTTCGGGTGCACGAATCGAATTTTTCCCGATCAGCCGGCAAAAAGTGTCACTGCAGAGAGCTCCGCTATTTCTGACAGTTCATTTACAGCGGTTGAAACATTGTATCTATTTGTTTCCATTTAGGATACAGATGTTTTTATTCGGAAACAAATAGATACAATGTTTCAACCGCTGTAAATGTGAAGGAACTGTCAGAGAACTGTCAGAAATAGCGGAGCTCTCTGCAGATACACTTTTTGCTGTACTGGAATTCTTCTTCTTTTCATTCTTCTTCTTCTTTTCATTCTTCTTCTTCTTCTTCTTCTTCTTTTCATTCTTCTTCTTCTTTTCATTCTTCTTCTTCTTCTTTTCATTCTTCTTTTCATTCTTCTTCTTCTTTTCATTCTTCTTCTTCTTCTTTTCATTCTTCTTTTCATTCTTCTTCTTCTTTTCATTCTTCTTCTTCTTTTCATTCTTCTTCTTCTTCTTTTCATTCTTCTTTTCATTCTTCTTCTTCTTTTCATTCTTCTTCTTCTTTTCATTCTTCTTCTTCTTTTCATTCTTCTTTTCATTCTTCTTCTTCTTTTCATTCTTCTTTTCATTCTTCTTCTTCTTTTCATTCTTCTTCTTCTTCTTTTCATTCTTCTTCTTCTTCTTTTCATTCTTCTTTTCATTCTTCTTCTTCTTTTCATTCTTCTTCTTCTTCTTTTCATTCTTCTTCTTCTTCTTTTCATTCTTCTTTTCATTCTTCTTCTTCTTTTCATTCTTCTTCTTCTTTTCATTCTTCTTCTTCTTCTTTTCATTCTTCTTCATTCTTCTTTTCATTCTTCTTCATTCTTCTTTTCATTCTTCTTCTTCTTCTTTTCATTCTTCTTCTTCTTCTTTTCATTCTTCTTCTTTTCATTCTTCTTTTCATTCTTCTTCTTCTTCTTTTCATTCTTCTTTTCATTCTTCTTTTCATTCTTCTCATTCTTCTTTTCATTCTTCTTCTTCTTCTTTTCATTCTTCTTCTTCTTCTTTTCATTCTTCTTCTTTTCATTCTTCTTCTTCTTTTCATTCTTCTTTTCATTCTTCTTCTTCTTCTTTTCATTCTTCTTCTTTTCATTCTTCTTCTTCTTTTCATTCTTCTTTTCATTCTTCTTCTTCTTCTTTTCATTCTTCTTCTTCTTCTTTTCATTCTTTTCATTCTTCTTCTTTTCATTCTTCTCATTCTTCTTCTTTTCATTCTTCTCATTCTTCTTTTCATTCTTCTTCTTCTTCTTCTTCGTCGTGCCCCGTGACTGGCCAAATGAGTGAAGTGTGCGGTGATTCTAAGATCGACGGCACTCATCTGCATGTCATACTGCCTGACAGTATTATTTCTCTTCCCCAGCAGACTCCAAGGGCATTTAAATTAAAGGTACAGTGTTCTGCACTAATATAAAGGCTCTCTGAAGCCTAGAAACCCTTTAAATAAGTTAAATTCGCGGCGAATAAATTCGCATCGAATCGAATTTCTCCCGCAAATTCGGCGAATCAGCCGAATCGAATTTTTGAATAATTCGCTCATCTCTATTAGATATCAATAAGGCTTTCGACACTTTATCCTGGCCTTATCTTCTATCAGTCCTTCACCGCTTTGGCTTTGGTCCTTCGTTTCTAAGATGGATCTCTTCGCTATACACTTCCCCTCAAGCGAAACTTAAATATTACGGATTTGAGTCTTCTACGTTCTCGGTCGCCAGAGGCACTAGACAAGGTTGTCCGCTCTCCCCTATGCTCTTTATCCTAGCCTTGGAACCATTGGCGGAAGCCATTCGTATGAATCATGATATCATGCTTCAACTACCACCTCTACGCTGATGATACTCAAATCTACCTCTCCACCCCCCACCTCACCCCCACATTCTCCGCCCGCATCACTCACCTCCTAAACGACATCTCTGACTGGATGTCGCTCCATTTCCTCAAACTCAACCTCTCCAAAACCGAGCTTCTCGTCTTTCCCCTTCCCGTGCCCCCCCCCCATCCTTTCCATCACTACCAACATCACCACCATCAATCCCGCCCTGCAAGCCAAAGTCCTTGGCGTCATTCTGGACTCAAACCTTTCCTTCCAACCTCATGTCAAATCACTCACAAACACATGCAGGCTCCACCTCCGCAACATCGCCAAAATACGCTCCTTCCTTACCCCAGACACCGCTAAACTACTCGTACACTCCCTGATTATCTCACGTCTGGACTACTGCAACTCCCTCCTCACCGGCCTACCCCAGTGCAGGCTCTCCCCGCTTCAGACCATCCTGAACTCAGCTGCCAGACTCATCCACCTCACCAGCCGCTCCACCTCTGCCACCCCCCTCTGCCTCTCCCTCCACTGGCTCCACCCCCCTCTGCCTCTCCCTCCACTGGCTCCACCCCCCTCTGCCTCTCCCTCCACTGGCTCCCCATTGCCCAACGCATTAAATTCAAACTGCTCACTCTGACCTATAAAGCCGTTCACAACACTGCCCCTGACTACCTCACCAACCTGATTCCCAGGTACCACCCTACCCGTACCCTTCGCTCTTCACAGGACCTCCTTCTATCTTGCTCCCTGGTCTCCTCCTCCCACGCACGACTGCAAGACTTCTCCAGGTCCTCCCCCATCCTCTGGAACTCACTACCCCAATCCATCAGACTGTCACCTTCCCTCCTCACCTTCAGGCGCTCCCTGAAAACCCACCTCTTCAGGGAAGCCTACCCCACCCCCACCTAACAGCCGCTGCCCTTCCCTCCTCCTACCACTCCATCCCCCACAGCCACTTCCTCCTGTACCTCTACCCCCTCCCTCCTAGATTGTAAGCTCGAAAGAGTAGGGCCCTCTTACCCCTTGTGTGCTGTTTGATGTTACTGTACTGTGCCATGTATTGTCCCCCCTCTATTGTACAGCGCTGAGCAAACCCTTTGGCGCTATATAAACTCAATAAATAAATAATAAATAAATGATATTAAGGGGATTGAAGTAGCGGGCTCCCAACATAAATTGTCTCTGTTTGCAGACGATATACTATTGTCGATTTCGAATCCAGGGGTTACTCTGCCTAATTTGCTCGCGGTTCTCGATTCCTTTGCAAATCTTTCGGGTCTTCACGTTAACTCCGCCAAATCGAAAGCTATGTCGATTACCCTTCCACCATCACTTTTCATGACTTTGAAGCAAACGTTTCCTTTTCAATGGCGTTCGGCTCTACCATATTTAGGAATTAAGCTCACCCCGACATATGACGGACTGTACCAGGCTAATTTTCCCCGTTTTTCAGGAGCTGACCGAACTATTGTCCTCTTGGTCTCATTTCCCGCTTTCATGGTTCGGCAGAATTAATGCGTTCCGTATGACCTATCTTCCTAAACTACTGTCCTTATTTCGGGTTTCACCAGTTCCAGTACCTTCGCATATATTGCGTATTCATCAGCGAAAACTTTTGTCTTTTATTCGGAGCTCTTCTCGGCCCAGAATTAGTAAACATATTTTGTTCGCGCGTAAGAGTGAAGGTGGGTTACACTGTTCAACAGGTAAAAAGTTTTGGGCATAAAATTAGCTAATCTTACATAATTTTGGGGTGCTGAAAACGAAAATGACCCTAAAAAATGTTGATTGGCTCTAGTTTCCATGATATATTCACCCATCTAATGACGTAAGCCATTCAAAATTATGATGCAACTTCAGCTGAATATTGCGCAATTGATACTGGTGACCAATAGAAAATGTCATGTATACTGAGATGATGCAATATTAGCCTTTACATCACTTCACTGCATAAAAGCTGCAGTATCTGTAGCTGATTGGAGTTCGTCTTTACATTTCGTTTTCTGCTTATATAGGCTACTCAGTAATGCCTCCAACTTGTGTGAATAAAGCAGATAATTTCTGCTATATCTGCGGTGAAATAACTTTTATCTCACAAAAAAGGAGGATAACAGGAATGATTAAGAAAGCCTACAACTTGTATTTTGGCTGCAAGATAGGAGACCAGGACAAGAGCTGGGGCTATATCTGCGGTGAAATAACTTTTATCTCACAAAAAAGGAGGATAACAGGAATGATTAAGAAAGCCTACAACTTGTATTTTGGCTGCAAGATAGGAGACCAGGACAAGAGCTGGGCACCACATATATTCGGCAATTCTTGTGGGACGGCACTGGAGCAATGGTTGAATGGAAAAAAGGCATCTATGCCTTTCGCTGTGCCAATGATTTGGAGAGAGCCAACAGATCATGTTAGTAATTGTTACTTTTGTATGGTGCCTCCAATTGTAAAAGGGCTAAATAAGAAGAAAAAGTTATCTGTGCACTATCCAAATATTCCATCGGCAATACGTCCAGTTCCTCATGGAGAGGGGCTACCAATTCCTAAAGCACCAGAATCCTTCGTGGTTGAGTCAAGTGAGGAAGAACCTGAAGCGTGTCGTCACGTGCAGTTGTAAGAGATAGCCCTTTCCTCGAATACAAGAGAAAAGCCAAGAGAAGCAAAACCGACACAAACTGAAGACAAAACTAGTGAGAATCCTAAGTATTAAAATGATTCAACTTGGCTTATGGCTATCATTGTTCTTGGTAATCCTATGCAATATATTCTGCCATTTAGGCTTTGTTATGTATCAATATCACTTGCTGTATATTTGTGGAAAGACATCTATCTATATAATTATTGTGCATTATGTAGTCATTACGCCTATAGTAGAAAACTTTCCGTTTACAGAAAAACTAGAGCCAATTGACAAATGTCATTGTTATATTTGAACTCAGAATGTGAAATTCATTAAGAAATGGATCCTTTTGTTTCCAAAACTGGCAAAAAATAAAAATTTGTTGAACAGTGCTATCGGTCCCAAATCTCCAGTCTTACTATCTGGCGGCTAATATTGCCCCTTTGGCCCATATCCATCACTTTCCCCTCTGGGCTGTCATGGATATGATGGACTCCCACCCGATACCGCTCTCCTCTTTGCCATGGCTTCCCACTTCTAAACGTCCATCTGCCCTTAGCCCGACGCTTTCGCTCCGTCTCTGGGATTCTATCAAATTTTCCGCTGGCCTTATTTCTGCTCACCTGCCGCTGTTCCGACTATTGCACGACCCGTTATTCCCTCCAGGTCGGGACAATCCCAGCCAGTTTGCCTGGTGGCAAATGCATGGTTTTTACGATGCACATTCACTTCTATCTCCCACTTTCCTTTGAAACTCTGCGCTCTTCTTATAATATTCCTCTGCGGGAACACTTTGGATATCTTCAACTTCGTCACTTTGTCCATACACTCATACGCACGCATTCGGGACCGTATCGTCTGTCCCCCTTTGAAAGCCAGTGCAGACATAGACCCCATGCTCCGGGTTTGATTTCCCTGATTTACTCCTCAATCATTTCTTATAGAACCCCTCCGGTTCGCTCCTATCATCAGCGCTGGCAGTCTGAATTGGGGGGGGACTTTGAACCAACAGGATTGGCGGACCATGACCCAAGCATTATCTAAATGCTCTAGGAATGTCAATATTCTTGAGAATGCCTACAAAATTCTTTATCGCTGGTATTATACGCCTGCTCGTTTAGCTAGTTTCATCCCGACATATTCCCCGGTTTGCCTTCGTGGATGCCAACAATTGGGTACCATGGCTCATATCTGGTGGACTTGCCCTAAAGTAAGCAGATTATGGATCAGGGTGTACGCCCTCCTCCGCACTATTCTTCACACAGACATTAAGCGTAAGCCGTACGAAGCGCTTCTATTTAAACCAATGGAGGGCCTCCTCCGTTCTGAATGGCAGCTGGCATCACACTTATTTATGGCTACTAAGTTGACAATTGCGAGGGCTTGGAAGACTCCTCTTCTCAGCTTTGAGGCTGTCAAAAATCGGATGAACTTCATAATGGTTAATGAAAAATTGACGGCCATATTATTGGATACCCATACAAAATTTTTGCGGATATGGCGTCCCTGGCTGGGTATAGCCCAACCATCGAGATTCGACCAGTCCCTTCTGTCGATATGAGGTTGGATTCTGCTGCAATCTCCCCGGAGCCCTACCCCCCCCCCCCTTTTTTTTTTTTTCTCTTTTTGTTTTTTTATCTCTTCTTCTCTCTCTTCTTGGTCTGTGTCTTTATTATACTCTTCTATAAATCTTATGCAAAAAAATGTCCCATATTCTTCCAACGATATTCCAAAACACAGTCCACCTCAAAAAAAGGAAAACTCATATAGTGCATTATCCTTTATAAAATTATATATTTAAACTTTATCTGTGCTTACTATAGTGAAAATACGTGAAAAAATAGTGAAAAAACGTGAACCACACGTGATCCGTGAAAAACCACTTCAGTGTACACAACACTCTTTCAGTGCCATATCACAGAAAATCCAATACTAAAAATGTGTACACTTCTAGATGCAGTAAGGGTACCCTTACCAACTTTCCCAATATAATAGGCTTTATAACAATCCAGGAACTTCTCAGGCTGATCCACTCAGGAACCTCTGCTGTGTCCCGCAGCCACCCCACTCTCTGGATTCCTCAGACACTCTGCTCATAGTGTCACCAAAAAAACATAGAGGACATAGTGTGATACCGCCAATGAAATTAATAATAAACACTTTATTTGTAACTGCTCACATTGCCAAAGCTTAAACAACGCGTTAGAGGGAGTTCAGAAGGTGTAAGGATCTCACGGTCATCCAGGGAGACACGTCCCGTCGCTCCGCCTTGACGCGTTTCGTCATCGACTTAGTCACACCCCTTATGACTAAGTCGATGACGAAACGCGTCAAGGCGGAGTGACGTTAAGATGTTTTCCCGGAAACCGGAAGTTACCTGGCGGCCATTTTAGATAAGGGAGAGATCGAGCAGGAGCGACGGGACGTGTCTCCCTGGATGACCGTGAGATCCTTACACCTTCTGAACTCCCTCTAACGCGTTGT
>NW_028320977.1:17500-46237 GCF_062004578.1 Staurois parvus
AAACTGCAAAAACTTCACAAAACTATACAAAACTATACAAAAACTGCACAAAAACTATACAAAAACTGCACAAAAACTATACAAAAACTGCACAAAAACTGCACAAAAACTGCACAAAAACTGTACAAAACCGTCATCTTCAGTGTGGGCCCCCGGCGGGGACATCTTGTGGCTTCACAGCCGGGTGCCCCCTGCGCATGCGGGAGAAGCGCTGCACTTTGTGAATGGCCACGTATTTTTGTGGGACCTGTCGTGTGAATGGCCACGTATTTTTGTGGGACCTGTCATGTGAATGGCCACGTATTTTTGTGGGACCCGTCGTGTTCCAGAAGACTACGGGGAGGACGACTTCTGCTTACGATCGCCTAGGTGAATGCAGTGGAAGTGGGAGTGGTTACCTGTCAAATTCGGATACTCGCTCCACCCCCACCCCCCAAAGGTGCCAACCCTTAATGGGGAGTGGGGCACAAAGCATTAAAGCAGAACGTCCCCTTTTGGGTGGAGCTCCGCTTGAACTCCTTTGGGCACCCAATCAAGATGGTGGAAGATGCTGAGCTCAGAATTCGATATGCAGGTCAGCGGCAGCCATGGAGAGAAGATTGTGGATGCTGCACAACTGAAGGAGTCCCCTTTGGGGAATCAGTGCCACCAACTCCTTAGTTCTGCCTTCAGTCAGCAAGGAAGGTAAAAATGGACTGTTGGGACGGACTGTAAAATCCTTTCCTTGGAGTGAACTGATGGATGATGGATGCCACCAGAGGTCCCGACTTCAGATCCCGGATGAGCCCCCACACAGGTTTGGCACAGAGATCCTTCATTGAATGGAAGAGGAAGGATATTTAATTTGTGGAGCTCTGGGTTCCCCAGAGTGGACCAAATATCCCCCATGGGAGTGTAGGCTCCCCTATAGAAGGTACTCCCCCGTCTGCACACAGCATGGTTTGGTCCACTTCTTCATTTTTAGCGTGCCTTAAAGAGTGAACACATTCTCAGGTTCTCAGGCCTCCATCGGGGGCGGAGCTCTGCCGGCAAAGAGGACGAACTATCATCATCATGAAGGCCTCAACACATTCTATCTCCTCCATCGAAATCCTTCAGGAATCCCAGAATTGTGTTCACCAAGGACTCCCTTCAATCTGCATTGTCCAAGAACCGGTGAATGGAGCCCTCAGAATTGAATTGGATTTTAAACACAGACTACAAATGAACGACTTTTCAGACCTTTCCTTAGTCGTCTTATCCTCCTGGATACTTCGGCTTAGCTAATGCCTGGAATCTGCCAGCGTAGGATGGAATGTCCCTGAGGTTCCTCCTGCTGAGATCAGCTCCAGGACTTGTCAGAGATTGGGGCCCAACATCTAGTTGCAGAGCTCCAGTATCTAACTTTGTACAATGTATCATTATTCATAGTGAAAACAAAAGAAAAACAACCCCCCCCCCCCCCAAAAAAAAAAACAACGCACACAAAAAAACGGGCAAACTCCATGGACGGCTCGGTCTTCTTCAGCCATCACTTTTCGGTGTTTCTGTGTAACCCTTACAGACTATGTAGGACCTTCTGACTGTGATGACGACCCGGCCAAGACGAGACATTTCCACACGAGGTTCTGCTCGGCTCCCGCTGGTGAAGGTCATGGACCAGTATGAGGGTCTTCTGTGAAGTTACCGAAATGCCAAAAGATACAACTCTGCCAATACTCCGGCCTGCGCAAAAGTGACCTACGTGATCCTCACTCACCTCCAGCTTGGGGCAGGAAGCCTGTAAGCCCTCAACGGGAAGCTGAAGGTCCATGATTACCGACTCTAAAGGAACGTCCACTTCCAGAATCCTCAACTCAGGGCACCAGCCACCCTGTAATCACAATATACAGACTATCAGAGGAGGGGAAGGAGGAGGAAAGAACTGGGGAGGGATATATCATGGAGGGGAGATAAGGGAAGGAGGAGGATAGAACTGGGGAGGGATATATCATGGAGGGGAGATAAGGGAAGGAGGAGGAAAGAACTGGGGAGGGATATATCATGGAGGGGAGATGAGGGAAGGAGGAAGACAGAACTAGAGAGGGATATATCATGGAGGGGAGATAAGGGAAGGAGGAGGAAAGAACTGGGGAGGGATATATCATGGAGGGGAGATAAGGGAAGGAGGATAGAACTGGGGAGGGATATATCATGGAGGGTAGATAAGGGAAGGAGGGGATAGAACTGTGGAGGGATTATATCATGGAGGGGAGATAAGGGAAGGAGGGGGATAGAACTGGGGAGGGATATATAATGGAGGGGAGATAAGGGAAGGAGGAGCATAGAACTGGGGAGGGATATATCATGGAGGGGAGATAAGGGAAGGAGGAGGATAGAACTGGGGAGGGATATATAATGGAGGTGAGATAAGGGAAGGAAAAGGATATAACTGGGGAGGGATATATCATGGAGGGGAGATAAGGGAAGGAGGGGATAGAAGTGGGGAGGGATATATAATGGAGGGGAGACAAGGGAAGGAGGGGGATAGAACTGGGGAGGGATATATCATGGAGGTGAGATAAGGGAAGGAGGGGGATAGAACTGGGGAGGGATATATCATGGAGAGGAGATAAGGGAAGGAGGGGATAGAAGTGGGGAGGGATATATAATGGAGGGGAGATAAGGGAAGGAGGGGGATAGAAGTGGGGAGGGATATATCATGGAGGGGAGATAGGGGATAGAAGTGGGGAGGGATATATCATGGAGGGGAGATAAGGGATGGAGAGGATAGAACTGGGGAGGGATATATCATGGAGGGGAGATAAGGGAAGGAGGAGGAAAGAACTGGGGAGGGATATATCATGGAGGTGAGATGAGGGAAGGAGGAGGACAGAACTGGGGAGGGATATATCATGGAGGTGAGATGAGGGAAGGAGGAAGACAGAACTAGGGAGGGATATATCATGGAGGTGAGATGACGGAAGGAGGAAGACAGAGCTAGGGAGGGATATATCATGGAGGGGAGGTAAGGGAAGGAGGGTATAGAAGTGGGGAGGGATATATCATGGAGGGGAGATGAGGGAAGGTGGAAGACAGAACTAGGGAGGGATATATCATGGAGGGGAGATGAGGGAAGGAGGGGGATAGAAGTGGGGAGGGATATATCATGGAGGGGAGGTAAGGGAAGGAGGGTATAGAAGTGGGGAGGGATATATCATGGAGGGGAGAAAAGGGAAGGAGGGGATAGAACTGGGGAGGGATATATCATGGAAGGGAGAAAAGGGAAGGAGGGGATAGAACTGGGGAGGGATATATCATGGAGGGGAGATAAGGGAAGGAGGAGGCTAGAACTGGGGAGGGATATATAATGGAGGGGAGATAAGGGAAGGAGGAGGATAGAACTGGGGAGGGATATATCATGGAGAAGAGATAAGGGAAGGAGGATAGAACTGGGGAGGGATATATCATGGAGAAGAGATAAGGGAAGGAGGATAGAACTGGGGAGGGATATATCATGGAGGGTAGATAAGGGAAGGAGGGGATAGAACTGTGGAGGGATATATAATGGAGGTGAGATAAGGGAAGGAGGAGGATAGAACTGGGGAGGGATATATAATGGAGGTGAGATAAGGGAAGGAGAAGGATAGAACTGGGGAGGGATATATCATGGAGGGGAGATAAGGGAAGGAGGAGCATAGAACTGGGGAGGGATATATCATGGAGGGGAGATAAGGGAAGGAGGAGGATAGAACTGGGGAGGGATATATAATGGAGGTGAGATAAGGGAAGGAAAAGGATATAACTGGGGAGGGATATATCATGGAGGGGAGATAAGGGAAGGAGGGGATAGAAGTGGGGAGGGATATATAATGGAGGGGAGATAAGGGAAGGAGGGGGATAGAACTGGGGAGGGATATATCATGGAGAGGAGATAAGGGAAGGAGGGGATAGAAGTGGGGAGGGATATATAATGGAGGGGAGATAAGGGAAGGAGGGGGATAGAAGTGGGGAGGGATATATCATGGAGGGGAGATAGGGGATAGAAGTGGGGAGGGATATATCATGGAGGGGAGATAAGGGATGGAGAGGATAGAACTGGGGAGGGATATATCATGGAGGGGGGATAAGGGAAGGAGGAGGATAGAAGTGGGGAGGGATATATCATGGAGGGGAGATAAGGGAAGGAGGGGGGATAGAAGTGGGGAGGGATATATCATGGAGGGGAGATAAGGGAAGGAGGAGGATAGAAGTGGGGAGGGATATATCATGGAGGGGAGATAAGGGAAGGAGGAGGATAGAAGTGGGGAGGGATATATCATGGAGGGGGGATAAGGGAAGGAGGGGGATATATAATAGAGATATGACGCACCGCTACTCCGGCCATAATGCTGTTCATCTGAACGCTGTATGACAGCAGCAGTCGCCTGAGACGGGCCCCGTACATCTCCAGGAATCTATACATGGCATTGAGCTGCACCTATGGAGACAACACACCCGTCACTACCAGACAAGAAGGTGAGGGACGTATCAGCTGATGGCGGTCACAGTCCTGCTGTCCCCCATAGTCTGATAATTCGATCACTTTGAACAGAAAATATCTGGAACATTCCCCCGTGCCAAGAGCTGCTGATTGTTCCAGAGACGTGTGGAGCCATGCACCATGTACCTTGGAGTTCTGCAGGTTGAGGTTCCTCAACTGGGGACAACAACGTCCTATAGACAGCAGGTCATCCACAGTCACCTGATTACAATGTGACAACGTAAGAGACGACAGCAGTGGGCAGGACTGCGACAAACTCTGCACAAGAACAGAAAAGATCGTCAGAAGGGGGATAGACCGTCCAGGAAGAACTTTGGGGAGATGATCGGCCCCCTGCTGAGAGTAGGGAATAGGATGGAGATTGTGCGGCATCTGGAGACCTTCAGAAAACCACCCTGGCACCCAGGGACAGACAGGGACCCTTGTGGCATCTGGAGACCTTCAGAAAACCACCCTGGCATCCAGGGACAGACAGGGACCCTTGTGACATCTGGAGAACTTCAGAGAACCACCCTGGCATCCAGGGACAGACAGGGACCCTTGTGACATCTGGAGAACTTCAGAGAACCACCCTGGCATCCAGGGACAGACAGGGACCCTTGTGACATCTGGAGAACTTCAGAGAACCACCCTGGCATCCAGGGACAGACAGGAACCCTTGTGGTATCTGGAGACCTTCAGAAAACCACCCTGGCATCCAGGGACAGACAGGAACCCTTGTGGCATCTGGAGACCTTCAGAAAACCACCCTGGCACCCAGGGACAGACCGGAACCCTTGTGGCATCTGGAGACCTTCAGAAAACCACCCTAGCATCTAGGGACAGACAGGGACCCTTGAGGCATCTGGAGACCTTCATAAAACCACCCTGGCATCCAGGGACAGACAGGGACCCTTGAGGCATCTGGAGACCTTCATAAAACCACCCTGGCATCCAGGGACAGATCAGAACCCTTGTGGCATCTGGAGACCTTCAGAAAACCACCCCGGCACCCAGGGACAGACAGGAACCCTTGTGGCATCTGGAGACCTTCAGAAAACCACCCTGGCATCCAGGGACAGACAGGGACCCTAATGGCACCGGAGCACAAGGGGGGATATAAAGCAAGGACCTGTGGCTTCAAGAGAAAGGTGAGCTTGAGAAAAGGAAGGACGGACCCAATGGTTTGTGACAGACAGGAGGTCCATAGTGCATCCAGGTACAGGAGCAAGAACCCCCTGGCATCTGAGGGGAGATGGGAGGGACCTATTACACCCAGGGGCAGGTGAGAGGCACCCATGGAGTCTGGGGAAAGGTGTGGGGAACCCTTCATTCCCCGAATGTAAAGGACTGCACTTACCTGCAGAACGAAGGAAACAGAACTCTTCCATTGATGAAGGGAAAAGTCCGAGACCTGAGGAAGCCTAGAAGAGAGAAACCAGATGACACACGGCAGCAATGAAGGCGACGTCTACAACTGGTTGGTGCAAACCCGGGACGTAGCTACAGAGATGACCACTAATAGATCGGAACACGGAAACTCCCTGCGCAGCACTCGCCACCATGCTGTGGTTGTGTGGTGGGGTACAGCTGTGAGGACAAGGGTGGAGAACCTTGAGGCTTTAGGAACCATACGAGACATCGATCTCATCCTGTGCCCCAAGGACGGGTTCTATTGACTTGTGAGCTGGGGAGGCTACAGACTCCCTTCTCCTGGCTGGATACTCTGGTATGGGCCCTCCCATGGGTATATGCACCATGCGGTCAGAAGTTCCAGGCAGCCTGACCGCGTGGTGCAAGCACCCATTAGAGGGCCCATACCAGCCAGGAGAAGGGAGTCTGTAGCTTCCCCAGCTCACAAGTCAATAGAACCCGTCCTTGGGGCACAGGATGAGATCGACGTCTCGTATGGTTCCTAAAGCCTCAAGGTTCTCCACCCTTGTCCCCACAGCTGTACCCCACCACACAACCAAAGCATGTGGGGACTTGGCACCCAATAGCACAACAATTCACCTCAGAGGACATGAAGATCGGCAACGGGACCCAGGTCTATAGAGGAGGAGACCCCGCAGGACCAACCACCCCAGGAAGTATCCATGCCTCCCACCATAACCAGGGAGGCATTTCTACCTACCAATCCAGCGGTGTGTGGGTAGGGCTCCCTAGACAGATCTTCCTCTCCACTGAAGTGGGGTGCTGTCAGTCAGGGTAACACCATGACACGGACTGTAGGCACCAGGTCATACGTGTCCCTGTGAAGCATTTAACCTGCTGGCCACCCCAGTCCAAGTGTGGTCAGCACATAGTTAAAGGTCTGTGTGCACTCATTTGCCAGACCAGGGTGACCACTGGATCTATAGTATCCACCCTGTCACCCAGCCAAATGTTGACTGGAGATCTCTGCAGCCCCCCCCAATATAAAGGCTATGGAATGATAGGTCCCAGCAGGACCTAGGTCCTCACCCCTGACCTAGCAGAGATGGAGAATATACCAGCTAGGACACGCTTCCTGCTGCCCAAATCTACAACCCGAGAACTGACCTTTGCTGGATGAATTCCGCCATCGTCTCCGTTACCCTTTTCTGGATTTTGGGTTTATCTTTGGCGCCTGGAAGGACCCAACAGCGACTCACCGTCACACGACGCCAGAGGTCCAGGCTAGACGCTACCTGTCTCCATAGCCGACACACCTGGGAGAGCCTGAGGATACAGGGAGATAGGAGATGAGGAGGATGACACCCGGGACACACCCGCCATCTTGTGTCCTCACCTGCACAGAGCGGGCACCGCACCCTCACTGTCCGCCAGGACCTGGAAGACCCGATGTAAGATCTCCACCGGGATGACCGAGCCCCAACCAAAGTCGGTGGTGACAGCTTCCTTGTCTTTTGACACCGCCACACGGCATCTCTTCCGCACGCAGACCGTTTCATCCAGGTCGTGGTTGCTGGAGATGAGAAGCAGCATGTCCTTGTCTGTGTGGTGGATGTAATAGGAAGGGGACTGCCTGCTCCTGGAGCGTTTTGCGGGACGACCACGCTGTGCGGAACGCTTTCCACGAGAAGATGACATCTAAAAGGAAGAGACAAGAAGAAGAAGAATAATCGGCTTCCTTTGGGAAGATGACATTTGAGGGGGAGATAATAATATGAAGAGAATGTCTGTAATTCCCTTCCTTGGAGCCCATTGAGGGCCACAGGAAGTCCTATAGTGTTGGGATCTTCTGCTGTCTACAGGAGGATTCCACAATGTCCAACCAACCAATGATGGTCCAGCCCAGGATGACTCCTCCTGCTACAGCATGGCTCAGTTTTGTTGAAGAGCAGTACGGAGAGCATGGATATAGACTCAGAGGGTGGGACTTTGACCCTCCATGGACTACAAGATAAACATTCTACGATAGGGACAGAAATCCTCATTTCTATCTCATCTAAGAACGTCAGATCCTGTCTGTAGGCCCAAAGCAGCCCAACTGAGAACTGGGCAACACGGCAAACACATCAACAGGCCCACAAAAACCACCAGAACTGGGGACTACCTGCAGCTCAAGGATCCGCCTTAAGGACCTCACCCCCGAAGGTGGCTTAGGATGAGGTCTAAACATCCACCTAGTAAATGCTGGAGAACGTGTGAACAAGTCCAGGTGGCTGATTTGCAAATCTGATTCAGAAAAAAACATTAGGCGCTTACAGATCTAGGAGACCATCAGGAATGAGAGGTTCGGTCTTCCTGAAGGAGGAAGTGGGAGGTAATATCACGGCATAACATACATCCAGTCATTGGGTCTCCTTCTGATGACCTAGAGTCGGCAGGCCGGGGGGATGGAGGAATGGAAGGACCGTGTCCTAGTTGTGGTGAAAGTCCAAAACAACCTTAGGTAAGAAGGAAGTTCTGGGCCTCACCACCTTGTCCTTGTGTAGGACCAGAAGAGGTTCTTCACGGGATAAAGCCAAAAGCTGGGACACTCCCCTCACAGAGGAGGTGACCACAAGAAATGCAACCTTGTTGGTGGGAAGGGGTTCAAAGGGCAGTTTTTGAAGAGACATAAAACCAAATTGAGATCCCTCAGAGTCACAGGGGAAGCCACACGAGAGACACCCCATACAAAGAACGAGATGCCAGCAGTCTCTGGAAGAAGATCACATGTTCAGAGATGGAACCTCTAATAGTTCTGAGGGACAAATGCCGATCCAATCCCATCCATCGTAGGAGAGAATCCTTCCCAAGGTGGACTTCCAGGGGGAAAGCCTCGCTTTCAGCAAAACATGCCTTCCGTGCAGATCTTGTGAAGGAGACTTCCTGGCCTTCAGTATGGTGGGAATCATTGATTCAGATGTCCATGTATGTTCCATCCCGGCACGCAACACGCATGTTGTTATTAAAGGGGGAAACACGGGTCTTTGGGAAACAAGTTCTGGATGACCCAAACCCACAAAGTGTCTGTTCTGAGTGAGGACCCCACACCCACCTACCGGAGCGAGGACCCCGCGCCCTCCAACCCGAGCGAGGACCCCACACCCTCCAACCCGAGCGAGGACCCCACGCCCTCCAACCCGAGCGAGGACCCCACACCCACCAACCAGAGCGAGGACCCCACACCCTCCATCCGGAGCGAGGACCCCACACCCTCCATCCGGAGCGATGACCCCACACCCCCATCATGAGGTGTTGGCCCCCCAGGTCTCCATGTTTTGTGTGGGACACGGATATATTCTTCTATGGCTGGAGGTCTCCAAAATTTCTGAACAAAGGGACAGTTTTCTAGTTTTCTGACTTCAGGGGAGCCGGACTGTAACCAGCGGGAGTGAAAAATGCAGCAGAAATAGTCCCCATCATTGGTGTCAGTGGGAGGAATAGTGCCCCATCATTGGTGTCAGTGGGAGGAATAGTGCCCCATCATTGGTGTCAGTGGGAGGAATAGTGCCCCATCATTGGTGTCAGTGGGAGGAATAGTGTCCCATCATTGGTGTCAGTGGGAGGAATAGTGCCCCATCATTGGTGTCAGTGGGAGGAATAGTGCCCCATCACTGGTGTCAGTGGGAGGAATAGTGCCCCATCGTTGGTGTCAGTGGGAGGAATAGTGCCCCATCGTTGGTGTCAGTGGGAGGAATAGTGCCCCATCGTTGGTGTCAGTGGGAGGAATAGTGCCCCATCGTTGGTGTCAGTGGGAGGAATAGTGTCCCATCGTTGGTGTCAGTGGGAGGAATAGTGCCCCATCGTTGGTGTCAGTGGGAGGAATAGTGCCCCATCGTTGGTGTCAGTGGGAGGAATAGTGCCCCATCGTTGGTGTCAGTGGAAGGAATAGTGCCCCATCGTTGGTGTCAGTGGAAGGAATAGTGCCCCATCGTTGGTGTCAGTGGAAGGAATAGTGCCCCATCGTTGGTGTCAGTGGGAGGAATAGTGCCCCATCGTTGGTGTCAGTGGGAGGAATAGTGCCCCATCGTTGGTGTCAGTGGGAGGAATAGTGCCCCATCGTTGGTGTCAGTGGGAGGAATAGTGCCCCATCGTTGGTGTCAGTGGGAGGAATAGTGCCCCATCGTTGGTGTCAGTGGGAGGAATAGTGCCCCATCATTGGTGTCAGTGGGAGGAATAGTGTCCCATCATTGGTGTCAGTGGGAGGAATAGTGCCCCATCATTGGTGTCAGTGGGAGGAATAGTGCCCCATCGTTGGTGTCAGTGGGAGGAATAGTGCCCCATCGTTGGTGTCAGTGGGAGGAATAGTGCCCCATCATCGGTGTCAGTGGAAGGGATAGTGCCCCATCATCGGTGTCAGTGGAAGGGATAGTGCCCCATCATCGGTGTCAGTGGAAGGGATAGTGCCCCATCATCGGTGTCAGTGGAAGGGATAGTGCCCCATCATCGGTGTCAGTGGAAGGGATAGTGCCCCATCATCGGTGTCAGTGGGAGGAATAGTGCCCCATCATTGGTGTCAGTGGGAGGAATAGTGCCCCATCATTGGTATCAGTAGGAGGAATAGTGCCCCATCATTGGTGTCAGTGGGAGGAATAGTGCCCCATCATTGGTATCAGTGGGAGGAATAGTGCCCCATCATTGGTGTCAGTGGGAGGAATAGTGCCCCATCATTGGTGTCAGTGGGAGGAGTATTGTTCGTAGTTTCTATCAGTGGGAGGAATGAATGTCAATGATGGATAAGTGGACATGTCGGGGGGGACGGGACCTCCTATCAGGTTCGGGGTACAGATCCCACCTCTCCGTGTTCTGAGGACTGAAACCCCAAACGTTATGTTGTCACCAGACCAGGAAGTGATGGGAAATCTCTACCATGGGGACACCGGACCGGAAATAACCCTCCCTGACTCCGCCTGTCATAGAAGAGGAGGCGGGGCTGTCATCTCATTATCATAGAGCCCGCCCCCTCCGCCGGTAATAGCGCTCAGTGAGGGAAGGATTCCTGTTCGGTCAGTTCTGTTATATAAAGAGCCCCTCCCCCACACACCGTACCGTGCGGTAATCACCTCCGATCTCTCTCCTCCCCGGACTTCCCGCTTCTGCCTCCTCCCACACTCACCGGACAGAGGAAGAGGCGGGGCTATGGGCACCATCTTTGTACACCCGGCTGTGAAGCCCAGCCCTCCCCTAACAAAAGCTGCTGTCCTACTGCGACCAATCAGAAAATCCGTCTGCGATCATGTGACCCGGGAACCAGAGAGGGAGGAGAGCCACGTCCGCCAATCACCGCTTTTTGTGGATGTGAGCCCCGCCCACTAAACTCACCTCTACCAGACTACGCCCCCCGTGCCAGAGCTAGGACTGAATGAGGGGGAGGAGCCTGACTGACTGCCCTTCCAATACACTACCCACCTACCTACACAGAACTACCTACCCACCTACCTTCACAGAACTACCTACCCACCTACACAGAACTACCTACCCATCCACACAGAACTACACTACCCACCTACCTTCACAGAACTACCTACCCATCCACCTACCTTCACAGAACTACCTACCCATCCACACAGAACTACACTACCCACCTACCCACCCACCTACCTACACAGAACTACCTACCCATCCACACAGAACTACACTACCCACCCACCTACCTACACAGAACTACACTACCCACCTACCTTCACAGAACTACCTACCCATCCACCTACCTTCACAGAACTACCTACCCATCCACACAGAACTACACTACCCACCTACCTTCACAGAACTACCTACCCACCTTTACAGAACTACCTACCCACCCACCTACCTTCACAGAACTACCTACCCACCTTTACAGAACTACCTACCCACCCACCTACCTTCACAGAACTACCTACCCACCCACCTACCTACCCATCCGTCTACACAGAACTACCTACCCACCCAGCTACACAGAACTACCTACCCACCTACATTCACAGAACTACCTACCCACCTACCTTCACAGAACTACCTATCATTATACATAGAAGTACCCACCTACCTACCCAACTACACAGAACTACCTACCCATCCGTATACATAGAAGCACCCACCTACCTACCCATCCTACTCACCCGTCTACACAGAACTACCTACCCATCCAACTACATAGCCCTACCCATCCTACTCACCTATCTGCATAGAACTACCCACCTAACTACCCATCCTACTCACCCAGCTACATAGAACTACCCACCCTACTACATAGAACTACCCATCCTACTCACCCGTCTACATAGAACTACCCACCTAACTACCCGTCTACATAGAACTACCCACCTAACTACCCATCTACATAGAACTACCCACACTACTCACCTGTCTACATAGAACTACCCACCCAACTATCAATCCTACTCACCCGTCTACATAGAACTACCCACCCTACTACATAGAACTACCCATCCTACTCACCCGTCTACATAGAACTATCCACCTAACTACCCATCCTACTCACCCATCTACATAGAACTACCCACCCTACTCACCCGTCTACATAGAACTACCCATCCTACTCACCCATCTACATAGAACTATCCACCTAACTACCCATCCTACTCACCCATCTACAGAGAACTACCCATCCTACTCACCCATCTACAGAGAACTACCCATCCTACTCACCCATCTACAGAGAACTACCCATCCTACTCACCCATCTACATAGAACTACCCACCTAACTACCCATTCTACTCACCCATCTACATAGAACTACCTATCCTACTCACCCAGTTACACAGAACAGCCCACCTACCTACCCATCCTAACTCCCCATCTACACAGAACTACCCACCTAACTATCCCTACTATCCACCCAACTACATAGCACTACCCACCTTGCTACCCATCCACATGGAATTAACCACCTAACTACCCAACCTATCCACCCAACTACACAGACTAGCACCAGTGGCACAGCTCCCGATGTACACAGGGCGATGTCTATTGGCACACTGACTTCTGAAGGTCGGTGCTCCCTGTGACTGTACGTGCCGCCTGTTGCTGCCCTCTGTTGGCGTGTTACTTGTTGATACCGCCTTGTATGGGTGACACAGAATTGCAGAGCAGGAAGGTCACTCCGACTGAGATGGAGAACCCCATTATATTTAATGAAGAACAAAACATAAACCACCAACAACAAAGGAATACATAGAAGACGATGGAAGGAAATACACGAAACACCAAACTCCCCGTCCTGACAAAACATCGCATAGAAAACAAAGTCTGGAAAATTCCAGAGATTTCCATTCTTGGCCAGCAAGCTCCCATTGAAGGGTGAGAAGTGACCACAAAACTCAGATTCAGATTCTGAATACTTTTTTAATCTCGAAGAGAAATTATTAAAACAGAAGAGGAAGTTCTTGGCTGCGGAACCCTCAGCAGTCATCGGAGCTCCGGCTGGAGAAGACCTAGAAGTCGGCACAGGAGATCCACTGGATCACTTAGTTCAATGGGCGGAGCCATCGGGGGTGTCACTGCTTCTCCTCCTCCTGGAGTTCTTGGGTCAGATCGGCCAGGCACCTCTCGATGTCTTCTCTGCCGTGGTAGACGCGGTCCAGGCCTCGGGGAATGTTGCGGCAGGAGGACAGGTCCAGGTGGGTGAGGGCGCGGCAGTGGAGGAGGACATCTCTGCAGAGAAAAGGAGGGTCAGTACTCTGCGGGGGGTGCAGACTATCACGACAAATATCTACACTGCGGACTGATCACCTGACAGCAGAGGGCGTGGCTCTGGTCCATGAGAGGTTTAGAAACTGCAGTTTGTCATTGCCGAGAGCGTCATTGCCGAGAGCGTCATTGCCGAGAGTGTCATTGCCGAGAGCGTCATTGCCGAGAGTGTCATTGCCGAGAGCGTCATTTCCGAGAGCGTCATTGCCGAGAGCGTCATTGCCGAGAGCGTCATTGCCGAGAGCGTCATTTCCTGCACCACTTCCTCTGCTGAGATTATACAAGGCCTCCGCCAAATCCTCCTCTGTGTATCCCTGACCTTTCAGGTCCAGTTCCTGCAGGCTGTGCCGCCATTTACTGGTCAGCAGATGGGAGCCAGAAACGATCGAGGAGGACACCATACGGGTGGATGACAAACCCAGGTAGAGCTGCTCCACATCTGATGAAGGCAAGCAAAGGTTAGATCCGGAGAACCCAACTGAAGTCTACGTACAGTGTGCGAGAGAGGAGAGGATGAGAGAGGAGAGGAGAGAGGAGAAGACAAAAGAAGAAGAGAGAAGACAAGAGAAGAGGAGAGAAGAGATGAGAAGAGAGGAGGAGAGAGAAGAGAAGAAAGAAGAGATGAGAAGAGAGAACAGAAGCAAAGAGAGAAGAGAAGAAGAGAGAAGAAAAGTGAAGAGAAGAAGAGAGAAGACAAGAGAGGAGGGAGGAGACAAGAGGGAAGGGAGGAGAGAAGAGGATGGAGGTAATAAAAAATGAAATATGTGGTCAGTTTGGCGAATGCAGTCCTCAATGAGGCCCAGGTCCTGTGTGCCCAACGACAACCCACCAGCACCTGTCCACTCAAAGCTCTGAACATCCCACCCTGGAAGAACTCAACAAAAGGGAAGAAACGCTTCCATGGAGAACGGTGTCACTGGATGGAGGAATAAGAAAATACGATTTTTGAACTTACCATAAAACATTTTTCTTGAGGGACACATCGAGGAACTCAGGATGTACTTCCTGCGGATGTAGATGGAGAAGGCTGGGATCCCTCCACAGATCTCCTGCGTTGAAGAAGGGGCACGCTCTGGCCACCCATGGAGTTTTAAGTCACAGGAGCGAGTCCAAAGAGAAAAATTCAGGTACCGCTTGGATGAATCATCAGCATCCCATGCAAGACACAAGTCCAGATACTTGTAGCAAGCCCTCATAACAAGGCTCCAGACGTGCTCCAGCAGCGGTGGAAGGAGACCTCTTGAGGAAGTCTACCCATTATGGGATGACTAGACAGATCAAGCTGCCAACACAGAAAACCAGACCAGACACTTTACTCTGGGATTTAAGAAGAGACTCCAGCTGCCTGTTGGCGGAAACCCAAAATGTGAGGTCACCCTCAACCAGCCTGGTGGTATTCCTGTCTAGGTGGGTCACTGGTGTATCCACGGTTGGAGTAGGCCAACGAGTTACAAATTTCTTTTAAATAGTCCTGACACTCTCAGGCGGGGCCCGGGACCCATGAAAGTGTTTCCAGTCTGCAGAGAGGAATGTCTCAAATAATAACTGTAGCGGAAAGGTCTTCGCAGATGTTGGAGTTCTGAAAGACTCGAGGCCTGGAAGAGCAGACCGATCCTCCAGATGCCGGATCAATAAAGTCTGAAACAACCTCCTGTAAATCTCAGCGGCAGGAGACTGCAGTGCCTCAAAAACAGTCTCTTCAGAGATAGACTGCTGTGACTCTAAATGCGTCAAATATGGAGACAGGGGCCACGGGCCCAGCTAGATTTAAGGACTCAGAAGGGTCAGAGAGACTCTGGGACGGCACTGGAGCTCACTTACAGCTTCTGCTGCAAAAATGCAAACTGTGGAGTATAAACAGTTAAGAAGTCCTACGAGGATTTGTAGGAAGACTCAGGCTCACCCAATGGAGCTGAGGAAGACTCTGATTGGGCTGATGTCCCAGGTTCTGCGCACCAGTCCCTCATGTGGATACCAGGTAAATACCGATAGAACCACTAGTAGAGTATGGGTTGAGGTCACCTGTTGCAGTGGGACTATTCCCTCTAGGTCATGATGTCCACACAGCACTAATGCAACTAACCCCAATGTGGGGCAAGGACTCAGCTACTCACAAGCCTGGGCAGCTGGAACTAATGGGGGTTAATGGTGGCCAGAAGTTACCCAGTCACTGTAGATGGGCAAAAGAAATGGACTGGAGACCGGAGATCCACAAGGTTCTTCAGGAGCTAGGACAGTAGTGGGATGGTGATTTCTCCAAACTGAATGGCAGGAAAGAGTGCGTGTTGTACATGTAGTTCCACCCAGTGGATGAAGTCAGTGCTTGGCCCCTTGGCCTTAACACCTACCAGCAAGAATCTGAAAAGCTGCCCAGCGGTGCAAGCAGTGACGTAGCTTCTAGTGCTTTAGCCCGAATGGCCTTACTCACAAAGTGAGTCTTCAGAGTCAGGATCCATCCGGGGCCGTACCTTGGCTCTGGCCCCGGAAAGTGCTCCATGGCTAACTAACCAGTACACTCAGGTCTGAAAAAGCTCCACAATGCAGAGCCCGGTGCCGGAAGGTCACATTCCAGGCTAGCCTCACATGTCCAGCCTAGTGTGGTCCACGTATGGACTCCAAGGCTGAGGAAAAGCCGATCTGGAGTGCTATGTAGAGATCCGCTCAGGCAGCCGTGTCAGTGGGAAATCTTGACTGAAGTCACAGATGAAACAAATCCCACGAAGAGGAGGCCAGCTAAACGTAGACTCTCCAGAAGAGCTGAGGAGAAGGTGTCCAGTCTCCTGGGACACTAGCAAAAAACTGAGGGATGCTGGGTAGAGGGAGCTGGCTTACTACTGTTCTGTTTGCCAGTGTCCTAACTACCTGAAGGTGGCAGTATAACCCGACTGTTTCTGAATTCCTGTGTCTGTTAACCACTTGCTGCCCAGCGTGTGTATATAGATGTCCTGGGGGGGTACACCAGGATCATGGCTGGTGCTGCTTTGTGAAGTCCGTGATAGGCTTTCCCATAAAAGTGATCGAAGCCACTTGGCACCTACACCCCCCTCCCACCCAGTGATGTATTTAGCTCCTGTGCTGCCCTAGGCAAGACTAAAATTGGGCACCCCCCACCACCACCAAAACCCTCCCCCACCCACCCCCCCAGCACTAAAATTGGATGCTCCCACCACCAGCACCCTTTGGCCCAACCTCCACTAAAATTGGGCACCCCCCACCAGAACACTCCACCACCCACTCCCCCAGCACTAAAAGTGGACGCCCCCCACCACCAGCACCCCTTGGCTCCGCTGCCACTAAAATTGGGCACCCCCCACCACCACCAAAACCCTCCCCTACCCACCCCCCCAACACTAAAATTGGATGCTCCCACCACCAGCACCCTTTGGCCCCACCGCCACTAAAATTGGGCACCCCCCACCACCACCAGAACACTCCACCACCCACTCCCCCAGCACTAAAAGTAGACGCCCCACCGCCACTAAAATTGGGCACCCCCCGCCACCACCAGAACACTCCACCACCCACTCCCCCAGCACTAAAAGTAGACGCCCCACCGCCACTAAAATTGGGCACCCCCCGCCACCAGAACCCTCCACCACCCACCCCTCCAGCACTAAAATTGGGCACCCCCCACCACCAGAACCCTCCACCCCCCATTCCCCCAGCACTAAAAGTAGATGCCCCACACCACCAGCACCCTTTGGCCCCCACCACCACCCTCCACCACCCACTCCCCCAGCACTAAAATTGGAGGACCAGCACCACCAGGTCAGGGAAGCAGCTGAATAAACCTGACCTGTGCTTGGTTAGCTGCAGTGGAGGACAAGGGAGACCTTGGGGGTGTAAAAAGTCACATTCATCTCCCATATCCAAGATGGCAGCCCAGGGGACCCGCAGTGGTACAAAGAACCGGCTGCAGGAACACAGCACCAGCAAGTACCTGATTTTGTGATGCCAGAGGCTTCATTATTTGCGGTTGCTGACCTTTGATTTAGAAACAAGGACTAAAGTTCCTCTTCAGAAGAGCGGGTGATGTGTGGCAGAAGCTTCTAAAATTGGGCAGAAAATTTCAGGATAGCACAACCCCCCCCCTTCCCCCAAATGACCCCTTTTTGGAAAGTTGACACCCCAAACTACTTACTGTGAGGCATGTTGAGTCCATGGAAGAATATTTTTTTTTTAACCACAAGTTTTTGAAGAATGACAAAATTTGTCAGTTAAATGACATATTGCTCACACAAGCCATGGATATATGTGGAATTACACCCCAAAATCCATTCTGCTACTTCTCCTGAGTATGGGGGTCCCACATGTGAGAGACTTGGGCAGTCTAGCCAAGTACAGGACCCCAAAATCCAATGACCACCTTCAGGCTTCTAAAGGGCTTTATCTCCAAAGACATGCTGGGAGGTGGATTGGCTCCTGTCTACATTGGCCCTAGTATGTGTATGTATGAATGTGAGTCAGGGACCTTAGATTGTACGCTCCTCGGGGGCGGGCCTGATGTGAATGTACAATATACATGTAAAGTGCTGCGTAAATTGGCGGTGCTATAGAAGTACCTGAAATAAATAAATATATTTCCTTATTACACTTCCTGACTACCTATCACAGTTTCGGAGACCCTGAAATGCCAGGATTTGATGAACCCCCCCCCCCTCCCCCTTCCCAAATGACTCCAGTCCGGACTGGAAGGGGGGGGAAAGTGTCCGGACTGGAAGGGGGTGAAAGAGTCCGGACTGGAAGGGATGGGGGGAGGGAGTGTCCGGACTGGAAGGGGGGAGTGTCCGGACTGGAAGGGGGGGGGAGAGTGTCCGGACTGGAAGGGGGGAAAGTGTTCGGACTGGAAGGGGGGAAAGTGTTCGGACTGGAAGGGGGTGAAAGTGTCCGGACTGGAAGGGATGGGGGGAGGGAGTGTCCGGACTGGAAGGGGGGAGTGTCCGGACTGGAAGGGGGGGGAGAGTGTCCGGACTGGAAGGGGGGGAAAGCGTCCGGACTGGAAGGGATGGGGGGAGGGAGTGTTCGGACTGGAAGGGGGGAAAGTGTCCGGACTGGAGGGGGGGGAAAGTGTCCGGACTGGAAGGGGGGGAAAGTGTCCGGACTGGAAGGGGGGGGAAAGTGTCCGGACTAGAAGGGGGGAAAAGTGTCCGGACTGGAAGGGGGGAAAGTGTCCGGACTGGAAGGGGGGAAAGTGTCCGGACTGGAAGGGGGGAAAGTGTCCGGACTGGAAGGGGGGGAAAGTGTCCGGACTGGAAGGGGGGGAAAGTGTCCGGACTGGAGGGGGGGGGGGAAAGTGTCCGGACTGGAAGGGGGAAAGTGTCCGGACTGGAAGGGGGTGAAAGTGTCCGGACTGGAAGGGGGTGAAAGTGTTCGGACTGGAAGGGGGGGAAAGTGTCCGGACTGGAAGGGGGGAGTGTCCGGACTGGAAGGGGGGAAAGTGTCCGGACTGGAAGGGGGGGGAGTGTCCGGACTGGAAGGGGGGGAAAGTGTCCGGACTGGAAGGGGGGAAAGTGTCCGGACTGGAAGGGGGGGAAAGTGTCCGGACTGGAAGGGGGGGAAAGTGTCCGGACTGGAAGGGGATGAAAGTGTCCGGACTGGAAGGGGATGAAAGTGTCCGGACTGGAAGGGGGGGAAAGTGTCCGGACTGGAAGGGGGGGGGAAAGTGTCCGGACTGGAAGGGGGTGAAAGTGTCCGGACTGGAAGGGGGTGAAAGTGTCCGGACTGGAGGGGGGGGGAAAGTGTCCGGACTGGAAGGGGGGAAAGTGTCCGGACTGGAAGGGGGTGAAAGTGTCCGGACTGGAAGGGGGGGAAAGTGTCCGGACTGGAAGGGGGGAGTGTCCGGACTGGAAGGGGGGAAAGTGTCCGGACTGGAAGGGGGGGGAAAGTGTCCGGACTGGAAGGGGGGGAAGTGTCCAGACAGGGAGGGGGGGAAGTGTCCGGACTGGAAGGGGGGGAAAGTGTCCGGACTGGAAGGGGGGGAAAGTGTCCGGACTGGAAGGGGGGAAAGTGTCCGGACTGGAAGGGGGGGAAAGTGTCCGGACTGGAAGGGGGGAAAGTGTCCGGACTGGAAGGGGGGAAAGTGTCCGGACTGGAAGGGGGGGAAAGTGTCCGGACTGGAAGGGGGTGAAAGTGTCCGGACTGGAAGGGGGGGAAAGTGTCCGGACTGGAAGGGGGGGGAAAGTGTCCGGACTGGAAGGGGGGAGTGTCCGGACTGGAAGGGGGGAAAGTGTCCGGACTGGAAGGGGGGAAAGTGTCCGGACTGGAAGGGGGGGGAAAGTGTCCGGACTGGAAGGGGGGGAAGTGTCCAGACAGGGAGGGGGGGAAGTGTCCGGACTGGAAGGGGGGGAAAGTGTCCGGACTGGAAGGGGGGAAAGTGTCCGGACTGGAAGGGGGGGAAAGTGTCCGGACTGGAAGGGGGGAAAGTGTCCGGACTGGAAGGGGGGGAAAGTGTCCGGACTGGAAGGGGGGGGAAAGTGTCCGGACTGGAAGGGGGGGAGTGTCCGGACTGGAAGGGGGGAAAGTGTCCGGACTGGAAGGGGGGGAAGTGTCCAGACAGGGAGGGGGGGAAGTGTCCGGACTGGAAGGGGGGGAAAGTGTCCGGACTGGAAGGGGGGAAAGTGTCCGGACTGGAAGGGGGGGAAAGTGTCCGGACTGGAAGGGGGGAAAGTGTCCGGACTGGAAGGGGGGGAAAGTGTCCGGACTGGAAGGGGGGGAAAGTGTCCGGACTGGAAGGGGGGAGTGTCCGGACTGGAAGGGGGGAAAGTGTCCGGACTGGAAGGGGGGGAAGTGTCCGGACAGGGAGGGGGGGAAGTGTCCGGACTGGAAGGGGGGAAAGTGTCCGGACTGGAAGGGGGGGAAAGTGTCCGGACTGGAAGGGGGGGAAAGTGTCCGGACTGGAAGGGGGTGAAAGTGTCCGGACTGGAGGGGGGGGGAAAGTGTCCGGACTGGAAGAGGGTGAAACTGTCCGGACTGGAGGGGGGGGGAAAGTGTTCGGACAGGAAGGGGGGGAAGTGTCCGGACTGGAAGGGGGGGAAAGTGTCCAGACTGGGAGGGGGGGAAAGTGTCCGGACTGGAAGGGGGGGAAAGTGTCCGGACTGGAAGGGGGTGAAAGTGTCCGGACTGGAGGGGGGGGGAAAGTGTCCGGACTGGAAGAGGGTGAAACTGTCCGGACTGGAGGGGGGGGGAAAGTGTTCGGACAGGAAGGGGGGGAAGTGTCCGGACTGGAAGGGGGGGAAAGTGTCCAGACTGGGAGGGGGGGAAAGTGTCCGGACTGGAAGGGGGGGGGAAGTGTTCGGACAGGAAGGGGGGGAAGTGTCCGGACTGGAAGGGGGGGGGGGGGGGGGGGAGTGTCCGGACAGGGAGTGGTTTTACCTTTCCTTGAACATGAGTGGCCTGGTGGTGTTACACTGATTGGCACCGGCTGTATTACGCCGGTTTTCTCGCACGGCTGGGGGGCCCTGGAAGGAGCGGGTTGGAGGAGAGCGTCGTCTCAGTCAAGGTGGATAAGGAGCTCTGGAGAATATAGAGGGGCGCAGGATCCCTAGAATCCTAAAAGGCGCAATACTCGCCAACGCCTGCTGAGTGCGGGTGATGATGATTTTTCACTGCTGGAAGGTGGAAGCACATTTCTTCGGGAGAAGATTTGTTCTGTTTTTGTACTTTTCTCCTTTATATTCATTTCTGTAATTTATTCATTAATAGTATTGTGATGCAGACAGTGAGGAGGTTTTGCGCTGATATTATATATATTTTCATTGGTTGGTGTATTACACGGGTGCACAGCAGCATACCTCCTTATATTAATATTTCTTTGTGCGCTGGGGTCTGTGATCTACTCAGAAAACTAACACTGCCCCTCCCCCTGAAGACACCATCCCCACCGTGAAACATGGTGGTGGCAGCATCATGTGGTGGGGATGCTTTTCTTCAGCAGGGACAGGGAAGCTGGTCAGAGTTGATGGGAAGATGGATGGAGCCAAATACGGGGCAATCTTAGAAGAAAACCTGTCAGAGTCTGCAGAAGACTTGAGACCGGGGCGGAGGTTCCCCTTCCAGCAGGGGGTACATCTTCCGGAGGTCAAGTGGTTAACAAACCTCAAGGACACATCCTGAGCCTGTACAGAGGAGCACCCACAGCCAGCAAATTGGGGGGTGCCACAGACCTAGAAGTCCAGGGAGAGCAGACTGTGCCAGCAGGGTGACCCCGGGGCCCTGGAGGCTGAGGCCCACTTCTTACCCCCAGAAATCCCCTCTGCTCCCCATGCTTAGCTCCCTCACACCGGGAATACGGGGGATGTGCTGTGGAGTTGCTCAGATACTGACCAGAACACGGGAGCTCCCACAAGCCCTGCGGTGACACCTTAATACACCCACGAAGGTTCAGAACGCGCAACTTCCTGGAATTTGTCAGCAGCTTCTGGCAGACGTCGTCCTCCATATTAGAGACAAAGTCGGCAAGGCACAGCTCCTGCAGCTGAGGAAACCCTGGGGCACCAGTGGGGTTTTGGGGTTCAGGTTTTGCCAGCCACGGGACGTGTGACAGTCTCAGCACCTGCAATGGAGAACAGAGGAACCTGAGGAGCAAGATCATCACATGACCATCCCAACAGCACCAACTAAAGAGGACCGGTCACCTACAGACACCTCAACACAGTTAATATCTCACTGTAGCGGCATCCTTGGACCCCAATCAGCTGAAAAAGTGGCTGAACCCTCCCTTGGTCACATGACTGAGAGCACTGGGATCCCAGAGCAGCATTGTCTCTCCTACAGTCAGTAAAAACCAGGCAGGCCTCTACTTCAGAGACTCTGTATGGAACGATTCTTCCCTTCCCTGCCTCTTCCTTCCATCGAGGTCTTCTTGGTGTCATGGAGGCCTCTTCTTTCTACCCAGGTCTCCTTCCTGACACCCCTTGTGTGCAGCACATGGCTGTGTTATCTCATTTCCCGCCTTCCCCATTTCCTGCCAACATCACTTCCTGTTTAAATAGTCTTTGCGAACCAGCTTAACAAGTTCATTAGCATTTACAGTGAAATGTGTATTTGCCCCCCCTGATGCTGAATGTTCGCCCCTCACACAGAAACGATCGGTCTAACAATGGAATGTTCGCCCCTCACACAGAAATGATCGGTCTAACAATGGAATGTTCACCCCTCACACAGAAATGATCGGTCTAACAATGGAATGTTCGCCCCTCACACAGAAATGATCGGTCTAACAATGGAATGTTCGCCCCTCACACAGAAATGATCGGTCTAACAATGGAATGTTCGCCCCTCACACAGAAATGATCGGTCTAACAATGGAATGTTCGGTGTAACACTGAGAGACAGAATACAACAACAAATTCAGCAGAAATGCGTCTAACAAATGATGACGGATCTGCATGTTCATGAGGGAAAGAAGGATTTGATCCCCTTCACAAAACATGACTTAGTACTTGGTGGCCAATCCCTTGTTGGCAATCACAGAGGTCAGACGTTTCCTGGAGTTGGCCCCCAGGTTCGCACACATCTCAGGAGGGATTTTGGCCCACTCCTCTTGGCAGATCCTCTCCAAGTCATTAAGGTTTGGTGGCTGACGTTTGGCAACTCGAACTTTCAGCTCCCTCCACAGATTTTCCATCGGATGAAGGTGTGGAGACTGGCGAGGCCACTCCAGGTCCTTAATGTGCTTCTTCTTGAGCCGCTCCTTTGTTGCCTTGGCCGTGTGTTTTGGGTCATTGTCATGCTGGAACACCCATCCACCACCCATTTTCAATGCCCTGGCTGAGGGAAGAAGGTTCTCACCCAAGATTTGAGGGTACATTGTCCCGTCCATCGTCCCTTTGATGCGGTGCAGCTGTCCTGTCCCCTTAGCAGAAAAACACCCCCAAAGCAGAATGTTTCCACCACCATGTTTCACAGTTGGGATGGTGTTCTTGGGTTCATAGGCAGCATTCCTCCTCCTCCAAACACGGCGAGTTGAGTTGATGCCAAAGAGCTGGATTTTGGTCTCCTCTGACCACAACACTTCCCACCAGTCCTCCTCGGCATCATTCAGATGTTCAGTGGCAGACTTCAGACGGGCCTGGACATGGGCTTTCTTGAGCAGAGGGACCGTGCGGGCACTGCAGGATTTCAGTCCTTGTCGGCGTAGTGTGGTACCAATTGTTTTCTTGGTGACTGTGGTCCCAGCTGCCTGGAGATCATTGACCAGATCCTCACGTGTAGTTCTGGGATGATTCCTCACTGTTCCCATGATCATTGACACTCCACGAGGTGAGATCTTGCATGGTGCACCAGACCTAGGGAGACTGACACTTGTTTTGTGTTTCTTCCATTTGTGAATGATTGCACCAACTGTTGTCACCTTCTCACCAAGCTGCTTGGCCATAGTTTGGTAGCCCAGTCCAGCCTTGTGTAGGTCTACCATCTTGTCCCTGACATCCTTGGACAGCTCTTTGGTCTTTGCCATGGTGGAGAGTTTGGAATCTGATGGTTGGATGGCTCCTGTGGACAGGTGTCTTTTATACAGGTAACACAATGAGATTAGCAGCACTCCCTTTAAGAGACTGCTTCTAATCTCAGCTTGTTACCTGTATGAGAGACACCTGGGAGCCAGAAATCCTGCTGAATGATAGGGGATCAAATCCTTCTTTCCCTCATGAACATGCAGATCCGTCATCATTTGTTAGACGCATTTCTGCTGAATTTGTTGTTGTATTCTGTCTCTCAGTGTTACACCGAACATTCCATTGTTAGACCGATCATTTCTGTGTGAGGGGCGAACATTCCATTGTTAGACCGATCATTTCTGTGTGAGGGGCGAACATTCCATTGTTAGACCGATCATTTCTGTGTGAGGGGCGAACATTCCATTGTTAGACCGATCATTTCTGTGTGAGGGGCGAACATTCCATTGTTAGACCGATCGTTTCTGTGTGAGGGGCGAACATTCCATTGTTAGACCGATCGTTTCTGTGTGAGGGGGAACATTCCATTGTTAGACCGATCATTTCTGTGTGAGGGGCGAACATTCCATTGTTAGACCGATCATTTCTGTGTGAGGGGCGAACATTCCATTGTTAGACCGATCGTTTCTGTGTGAGGGGCGAACATTCCATTGTTAGACCGATCATTTCTGTGTGAGGGGAGAACATTCCATTGTTAGACCGATCATTTCTGTGTGAGGGGCGAACATTCCATTGTTAGACCGATCATTTCTGTGTGAGGGGCGAACATTCCATTGTTAGACCGATCATTTCTGTGTGAGGGGAGAACATTCCATTGTTAGACCGATCATTTCTGTGTGAGGGGCGAACATTCCATTGTTAGACCGATCATTTCTGTGTGAGGGGCGAACATTCCATTGTTAGACCGATCATTTCTGTGTGAGGATGCCCAGCTTCTGGATTCTAGATGGTGGATAAATGTATTATTCCGTATATGTTTCCAATATAACAATAATAAAAGGCCCCGGCAGCACACTTGCATCAGTGAGGTGCTCGATCAGCGAACACACGACAAATGCTGGAATCTGCCAGTGTAGGGTGGGATTCCCCGTTGGTTGCACCTGCTAAGATCAGATCTACTGTAAGAAGTCAATATTTCTGGCCCAACAGCTACTTCTCAGCAGAACTCAGATACAAGGCAGATGGAGGTACAAAGTGTGGTCACCGAATACTTCCTACATATTATGGACTGTGAAGGCAGCTGTGACATCATGTGATTGTGAAATTCTGAGGACCCCCCAGGCAAGGTGCAAGCTCCATTTCTATACAACTTTCAGAAACGCTCATATCCCTTCTTCATGCTGATCCCGCTGGTGAATGTGATGGACCATCATGAGGTTCTTCTATAATCTGACAGAGATGCAAAAAACACAACACTGACAATGCTCCAGCCTGTATAAAGAGGACCTGTATTACCCCCACTCACCTCCAACCGGGGGCAGGAAGCCTGTAATCCTTCAATGGGGAACTGAGAGGTCTTGATTTTCGACCATATGGGGACATTCACCTCCAAAAGCCTCAGATCTGGGCAACAGCCACGCTGTAATCACAATATGGAGACTATTAGAGATATGTAGGAGGGGAAGGCAAAGGGAAGGAGGGGGATAGAAATGGGGAGGGATATATCATGGAGGGGAGATAAGGGAAGGAGGAGGATAGAACTGGGGAGGGACATATAATGGAGGGGAGACAAGGGAAGGAGGAGGATAGAACTGGGGAGGAATATATAATAGAGGGGAGATAAGGGAAGGAGGAGGATAGAACTGGGGAGGGATATATCATGGAGGGGAGATAAGGGAAGGAGGAGGATAGAACTGGGGAGGGATATATCATGGAGGGGAGATAAGGGAAGGAGGATAGAACTGGGGAGGGATATATAATAGAGGGGAGATAAGGGAAGGAGGAGGATAGAACTGGGGAGGGATATATCATGGAGGGGAGATAAGGGAAGGAGGAGGATAGAACTGGGGAGGGATATATCATGGAGGGGAGATAAGGGAAGGAGGATAGAACTGGGGAGGGATATATAATAGAGGGGAGATAAGGGAAGGAGGAGGATAGAACTGGGGAGGGATATATCATGGAGGGGAGATAAGGGAAGGAGGAGGATAGAACTGGGGAGGGATATATCATGGAGGGGAGATAAAGGAAGGAGGAGGATAGAAATGGGGAGGGATATATCATGGAGGGGAGATAAGGGAAGGAGGAGGATAGAACTGGGGAGGAATATATAATAGAGGGGAGATAAGGGAAGGAGGGGGATAGAACTGGGGAGGGATATATAATGCAGAGATATAATTCCAGAGGACACACCGCTAGTCCAGCTATGATTGAGTTCATATGAAGGCTGTATGACAGCCACAGTCGCCTGAGACGGGCCCCGTACATCTGCAGGAATCTTTGCACGGCATCGAACTGAACCTATGGAGACAACACACCGTCACTAGAAGACCAACAACAGGTAAGTAGCAGCCGGCAGCGGTCACAGTCCAGCAGTTCCCCATAACTCTGAATGGAAACAAGACACAGAACATTCCTCTGTACCAAGAGGTGCTGATTGTTCCAGAGACGTGTGGAGCCATGCACCATGTACCTTGGAGTATTGCAGGTTGAGGTTCCTCAACTGGGGACAACAACGTCCTATAGACAGCAGGTCATCCTCAGTCACCAGATTACAATGTGACAACGTAAGAGACGACAGCAGTGGGCAGGACTGCGACAAATTCTATAGAAAAACAGAAAAGATCGTCAGAAGGGGAATAAAGGACAAAGACAGACATGTGGGGGAGATGATGGGCCCCTTTCTGAGAGTCAGTGACAGGATGGAGGCCCTGTGGCATCTGGAGACCTTCAGAAAACCACCCTGGCATCCAGGGACAGACAGGGACCCTTGTGGCATCTGGAGACCTTCAGAAAACCACCCTGGCATCCAGGGACAGACAGGGACCCTTGTGGCATCTGGAGACCTTCAGAAAACCACCCCGGCATCCAGGGACAGATAGGGACCCTTGTGGCATCTGGAGACCTTCAGAAAACCACCCTGGCATCCAGGGACAGACAGGGACCCTTGTGGCATCTGGAAACCTTCAGAAAACCACCCTGGCATCCTGGGACAGACAGGGACCCTTGTGGCATCTGGAGACCTTCAGAAAACCACCCTGGCATCCAGGGACAGACAGGGACCCTTGTGGCATCTGGAGAACTTCAGAAAACCACCCTGGCATCCAGGGACAGACAGGGACCCTTGTGGCATCTGGAGAACTTCAGAAAACCACCCTGGCATCCAGGGACAGACAGGGACCCTTGTGGCATTTGGAGACCTTCAGAAAACCACCCTGGCATCCAGGGACAGACAGGGACCCTTGTGGCATTTGGAGACCTTCAGAAAACCACCCTGGCATCCAGGGACAGACAGGTACCCTTGTGGCATCTGGGCACAAGTGGGGAGGCCCCCATGGCTTCCGGGGGATAAGAGGGAGGACCTGTGGATTCAAGGTATAGATGGGGAGACCACCGACTTTTGAAAACAGGAGGACCTGTGGGGACAGACAGGGGGTCCGTATGGCATCCAGGTACAAGAGTGAGGGCCCAGTAGAATGAGGAGAGATCTGTGGCATTATGGGTAGGTGGGAGGCACCTATTGCTTGTGGAGACAGACGGGAAGTCCTTATGGTATTCGAGGACAAAAGCAAGGGTTCTGTGACATCTGGGTACAGGTGGGGGAACCCCTCAGCCCCCCCGGGGACAGACTGGAAACAACTGAACTTACCTTTACTACAAAGGAGACAGAACTCTTCCATCGATGAAGGGAAAAGTCAGAGACTTGAGGAAGCCTGGAAGAGACACACTGGATTACAGACGGCAGCAACGAAGGTGAGGACATGGTTGGTCGGTGTAGACCCTGGACAGGGCTATAGAGGTGACTGCTATGTGTACACAACAACGACGTTCACAGCGCTCACCTCACTCTCTTCTATATTTAGTTCATGTATAGGACAATGAAGGAAATCTCACCAAGGCCCTCCCGGCTTTACCCTCTCGTCTTCGTTTCGGATCCAATCGCCTTCGGAAAGCTTGCAGAGAGCAGGTTCAATGGCCGGATGGATTGTAGCTGGTTTTAATATAAGATGTTGTACTAACCATCAAATCTTTTTCTTGGAGTCCACTGAGGGACAAAGGACTTCTTATACCATTGGGTTATACTGCGGCTTACAGGATTGGATGCTGAGGGACAAAGGACTTCTTATACCGTTGGGTTATACTGCGGCTTACAGGATTGGATGCTGAGGGACAAAGGACTTCTTATACCGTTGGGTTATACTGCGGCTTACAGGATTGGATGCTGAGGGACAAAGGACTTCTTATACCGTTGGGTTATACTGCGGCTTACAGGATTGGATACTGAGGGACAAAGGACTTCTTATACCGTTGGGTTATACTGCGGCTTACAGGATTGGATGCTGAGGGACAAAGGGACTTCTTATACCGTTGGGTTATACTGCGGCTTACAGGATTGGATGCTGAGGGACAAAGGACTTCTTATACCGTTGGGTTATACTGCGGCTTACAGGATTGGATACTGAGGGACAAAGGACTTCTAATACCGTTGGGTTATACTGCGGCTTACAGGATTGGATACTGAGGGACAAAGGACTTCT
>NW_028320978.1:0-22969 GCF_062004578.1 Staurois parvus
AAGCGGTTTTTCTTACAAAGCGGTGGCAAGAAAATGCTGAAAAATAAAATAAAGCAGATAGTGTAGGAAATGAGGTAAACTGCCTTTGGCAGAGGAGAGAGTAATGGATTTAAGAAAGGAAGATAAATGATCTTGACACTTTCAAGCTTGACACTTGCAGTGCTGTTTAAAGAATACGACATGGCTCATTTGGAATTGACTTACTTGCTGTGCCAATGATTTCAGATTGGATTTATTATGTTTGAACCAGTGAGCAACGAACACTGGTGTTAAAATATTTGAATTGATCTACTGAAAGCTTTCGGTTGGAAAATTCACTGGTTTGCAGAATGCTCTTATTTTGGGTGAGGACAAGATAGAAGATCAGTTACCTGAACTACAATAAAATTCTGAAATAATCATTGATGCACAACAGGAATCTGAAGTTACGCACTGTGGAGTATGTCGTTTATGATGAAGCAGACAAACTTTGCTGAGCAGCTGCAGGAGTTCCTAGCACGCATTCCAGAAAATAGCCTAACGTTGGTTTTCTCAGCCACTCTTTCCAAGATGCTGCTAGAATTTGAACGTATAGATCTTACTGAAACTTTGATAATCCGTCTGGATGTTGATACAAAGCTAAGTGAATCAGTTAAATCTGGCATTTTTTCATGCGAGGGCAGAAAATAAAAGTGCTTTGCTTTACATTTATTGCGCGGCATTGTGAAGCCTTCAGATTTGTTGTCATATTTGTGTCCACTAAACACCGTGCTGAAAGGGATGCTAGATTTGGTAGCTCACGATGAAACACCTTATGTGTATGATCTCCACCTCTTCTAGGAAGACCTTTGTTTCTTCCCACACTTTGGAATCAAGAAGTGCATGGTGATTTAGGACGAGTCCCACAAAGATTGATAGATGAAGATGCTTTACCGATCATGAGCGGGCTTTGGAACAGCTTAACCTGCATTACATTAAGTAGAATGCAATATAGCAAATTCAGACAAGTACAAACTCCTACGTTCCTTTTTCCTTTCCCTTCCTCCCCTTCCCTCCTTCATTCTTTCCTTCCCTCCTCTCTTTCTCTTTTCCTCCCTCCATTCCCACCCCTCTTCTCTCCTTCATGTACAGTATTATTTCTTTTCCCTTCCCTCCTTTACTTCCTTCCTTCCTTCGTCCCTTCCTTCCATTCTTCCTTCCTTCCTTCCTTCCTTCCTTCCTTCCTTCCTTCCTTCCTTCCTTCCTTCCTTCCTCCCTCCCTCTCTCCCTCCCTCCCTTCCTTCCTTTCTTTCTTTTTAGTTCCCTCCTTCCTCCATTCCTCCCTACCTTCTCTCCCCTCCTCTCCTTCATTCCTTCCATACCTTTCTTTTCCTTCTTTCCCATCCCTCCTTCACTCCCCTCTCTTCCTTCCTGCTTACCTTCTCTCCTTCCTTCCTTCCTTTTTTCCTTCCTTGCTTCCTTCCTTCCTTTCTTCCTTCCTTCCTTCTTTCCTTCATTTCCTTTCCGTTCTTCATTCTTTCTTTTTCTCCCTTTCTCCCTTCTTTCCTATCCTATCCTATCTTTTCTTTTTTCCCTCTTTTCCCTTCCTTCATTCCGTTCTCTTACTTTCATTTTCTCCTTGCTGACCTTCTTTTTTCTTCCTTGCCTTCACTTCCATCCCTACATTCGTTCCTCTCTTCTTTACTTCCTTCCCCCTTCCCATCTAAATTTACTTCTATTCTTTCTTCATCCCTATCTTCCCTTCCATCCTTATCCTTCCATCGTTGTTCCCTCCCTTATTCCTTACTTCCTTACCTATCCTCCCCTCCTTTCCTTCCTTCTTTCCCTATTTTCTTGCCTCCTTCCCTCCTCTCCCATCTTTTCCCTTTCTTTCTTTCTTCCTTCCTTTCTTCCATCCTTTCCATCCTTCCTTACTTCCTTCTTTCCTTCTTTCCCTTCCCTCCGTCCCTCCCCTTACCTTCTCTTCCCTACCCTTTCTTTCCTGTCCCTTCCTTCATTCTTTCCTTCTTGCTTTCCCTGCCTTCTTTCCTTCCTTCCTGCCTTCCTTCTATCCCTTCCCTTCCTTTCCTTTCTTTCCCTTTCCTTCCCTTCCCTTTCCTATACTATTTTTCCTTCCTTCCTTCCTTCCTGTCTTTCCTTCCTTCCTTCCTTCCTTCCATCCTTCTTTCCATCCTTCTTTCCTTCCTTCCTTTTTCCTTTCCTCCTTCCTTAATTCACTCCTTACTTCCTCTTTTTTTCCCTCCCATCACTCCCCTGCTTCATTCCTTCCATGCCTTTCTTTTCCTTCCTTCCCTACCCCTCCCTTCCTTCTTTCTTTCCTTCCTTCACTCATTATCTTCTCTTCCTTCCTTCCTTCCCATCCTCCCTTCTCTTCCTTTTCTTTTCCTTACCTTCATTCCTTTCTACTTTCCCTTACCTTCCTTCCTTCCTTCCCCTTACTTCTTTTCTTCATTTCTTCTTCTTCCTTTCTTTCCTTTTTTCACATCCTATCCTTTCTTCTTTCCTTTTTTCCTCTCTTCCCTACTTCCTTCTCTGTATTCCTTTCTTAAATATTTCCATCCTTATGTCCCTCTTGGCCTTCAATCTATTCCTCCCTCTCCTTCTCTTCCCCTCCTTCCTTCCCTCCTTCCTTCCTTCCACTTCTTATTTCCATCCCTCCCATCCCCTCCTTCCTTCCTTCCTCCCTTCCTTCCTTCCTTCCTTCTTTCCTTCTTTCCTTTCCTTCCTTTCTTGCTTCCTTTCCCTCCTCCATAAATATGTTCTTCTATCCTTCTCTCCCTCCTTTGTTCTTTTCCTTCCTTTCTTTACTTCCTTCCTTCCTCATTGTCCGTTCCTTCCCTTTCCTTCATTCTTTTCCCTTTTCTCTTTCCTCTCCTTCCTTCCTTATTCCCTCCCTCCTTACAGCCCTTCCTTCCTTAATTTTTATTCTATCCTTATTTCTATCTCTCCCTTTCCCTTTTCTTTTCTTCCCTTGCCTTTCCTTCATTCCCTTCCTTCCTTCCTTCCTTCCTTCCTCACTCCCTCCATTTCATTCCTTTTTTCCTTTTTTCCTTCCTTCATCCCTTCTCTCTTTCCCTTGTTCCCCTGCTTTCTTTCCTTCCTTTCTTCCCTCCTTCCCTTCCTTCTTTCCCTGTCTTTCTTTCTTTCTTTTCTCTTTCTTTCTTTCTTTCTTTCTTTCTTTCTTTCCTTTCCTTCCCTTCCATCCTTCTTTTTCTATTCTTCCTTCTTCATTCCCTATCTTCCTTTCCTGTTTTTTCTTCCTTCCCCATTTTTCTTCCTTACCTTTTCTATCCTGTCTCCCTCCTACCTTTCTTTCCTTTCTTTTTTCCTTTCCATCCTTCCTTCATTTCCTATCCTTTTTTCCTTTGTTTTTTTCTTTTCTTTCCCCTTTTCCCCCTCCATTTCTTCCTTATTTCCCTCCCTTTTTTGTTTCCTTTCCTTCCTTCCTTCCTTCCTTCCTTCCTTTCCCTTCCCTTCCCTTTCCTACACTTCCCCTCATTTTTTCCTTCCCTCCCTACATTTCTTTCCTTTTTCCTTCCTCCCTCCCTCCCTCCTTACTTACTCCCTCCCTCCTTCCTTCATTCTTTCGTTACTTCCTCTTCCTTTCTTGCTTTACTCCCTCCCCTCCTTCCTTCCCTTTGTTCCTTCTTTCCTTTTCTCCATTCCTCCCTTTCCTATCCTATCCTATGGAAAGGAAAATATAGGAAAGGAGGGAAGGAAGGAAGAGAAGGAAGGAAGGGAAAAAAAGACAAAATGGGAAGGAGAGGTAAGGGAAGAAAGGAAGGCAAAAAGGAAAGAAGGGGAGAAATGGAAGCAAAGGGAAGAAGGAAGGAAGGGAAGAGGGAGGGAGGGAAGGAGGGAAGGAAGGAGAGAGGAAAGAAGGAAAGGCTAGGGAGGTAGGGATAGAAGGAAGGGAGGAATGTAGGAAGAAAGGAAGGAAGGAAGGAAGGAAGGAAGGTAAAGGAAAGAAAGGGTAGGGGAAGAGAAGGGAATGGGAGGGAAAGGAAGGAAGGGAAGAAAGGAAGGAAGGGATGGAGTAAAGGAAAGGAGGGGAGGTAAGCTGGAATGAAAGCAGGGAAGGAGGAAAGGAAGAGAAGGGAGGGAAGTGAGGAAGAAGGGAGCACAGAAGGAAGGAAAGGATGGAAGGAAAGGAAAGAAGGAAGGAAGGGATGAAGGAAGAAGGGGAGAGAGGAACGGAAGAAAAAAGAGGAAGGAAGGAAAGGATGGAAGGAAGGAAGGAAGGAAGAAAGAAAGAAAGAAAGAAAGAAAGAAGGAAAACTAAAAAGGGGAGGGAGGGAAATAAGGAAGAAATGGAGGGGGAAAAGGGGGAAGAAGGGAAAAAAACAAGGAAAGAAAGGATAGGAAATGAAGGAAGAATGGAAAGGAAAAAGAAAGGAAATAAAGGTCAGAGGGAGTCAGAATAGAAAAGGTAAGGAAGAAAAATAGGGAAGGAATAAAAAACAGGAAAGGAAGATAGGGAGTGTGGAAGGAAGGATAGAAAAAAAAGGATGGAAGTGAAGGAATGGAAGGAAAGAAAGGGAAGGAAGGAAGGAAGGGAAGGAGGGAAGAAAGGAAGGAAAGAAAGAAAGGAGGGGAACAAGGGAAAGAGAGAAGGGAGGAAGGAAGGAAAAACGGAAGGAAGGGTCATTCCTTGGATCAATGGAGGGAGTAAAAAAGGAAGGAGGGGAATGAAGGGAAGAAAAGGGAAAGGGAGGGATAAAAAGAAGGATAGAATAAATGAAGGAAGGAAGGAAGGAAGGAAGGAAGTGCAGTAAGGAGGGAGGAAATAAGGAAGGAAGGAGAGGAAAGAGAGAAGGGAAAAGAAGGAAGGGAAGGAAGGAAAAAAAGGAAGGAAAAGAACAAAGGCGGGAAAGAAGGATAGAAGAACATAAAGGAAGGCGGGAAAGGAAGAAAGGAAGGAAGAAAGGAAGGAAAAAAAAGAGAGAAGGGAGGAAGGAAGGAAGGAAGGAAAGAAGGAAGGAAGTGTCAGGGCAGGAGCCGAGGAGCGGACAGGCTGGCCTAACAATGTAACGCACTGGCTGACAACAACCTCCACCCACAGACCGAAGTCCCTCAGGGCGCGGAGTCTAAGTCCCACTCTGCCCTTCACCAGGGCCCCTGATGGTGGGGATGGACTTGACGCAGCCAGGAACCAGGTCGCGGCCCCCGAGACACCTCAGCTGCGGTAATGGCCGCCGCCAATGGCGTGTAGCTGGTGGAAGAAACAAAAGAGTAGTCAGACAAGCCGGGGTCAACAACAACAGGACAAAACAGTACAGGACAGCAGACGAGAATCACAGGTCACAAGCCGGGTTCAGCAACAGAGGGTCAGATCAAAGGAGAATACAAAGAATAGTCAAGTCACAAGCCGAATCAGAATACCAGGAGAGTCACGAGAGTCAGAACAGAGTAATAGTAACACAAAGACACAAGACACAAGTGCAAGGAGCATGTGCGGGCCACAGGCTTATATGTCATCAGCCACGCCCCTCTGGGGGTTGGACCTCAGAGACCTGAAGGCATAAAAAGGATTCCCATCATGCACAGCAGAATTCAAGATGGACGCCAGCACATGGAGTAACATAACCTCAGGGAAAAGGTAGGACCTTGACAGTACCTCCTCCTCAAGGGCCCCTCCCCCTCCGCGGCTCAACAAAAGGTTTCTGAGGAAAGCGGGTATGAAAAGCGCGGAGGAGGGCAGGAGCATGGACATCCGCGGAAGGAACCCAGGAACGCTCCTCAGGACCATAACCGCGCCAATGAACCAGGAACTGTTATCGACCGCGCACCAATCGAGAGTCCAGGATCCGGCTCACCTCATACTCCTCATGACCGTCAACCTGGACAGGACAGGGCCGAGGCAGAGAGGTAGTGAAGCGATTGCAGATCAGAGGTTTCAACAGGGAAACATGAAAGATATTGGAGATCCGCATCCCAGACGGAAGGGCAAGGGCATAGGCCACCGGATTCACTTTGCGGAGAATGCGGAAAGGACCGACAAAACGGGGAGCTAGTTTGGGTGTGGGCACCCGAAGATTGAGGTTGCGAGTAGACAACCACACCCGATCGCCGACCTGGTATGAAGGAGCGGGCAACCGTCTGCGATCAGCCTGGAACTTTTGGCGCTGAGCTGAGTCCCTCAAGGCCCTCTGGATCTGCCCCCATGAAGAACGCAGTGCAGCAAGATGGTTCTCCACAGCCGGAATGTCCTGTGGTGAGAACCTCTCAGGTAATACTGCGGTTGGAACCCATAGTTGGCCATGAAGGGCGACATCCCGGAGGAGGAGTTGACCGCCGAGTTCCTGGCAAACTCTGCCCAAGGCAGGAGATCGGCCCAATCGTCCTGATGGTCTGAAATATAACATCGAAGGAATTGTTCTAAGGCCTGATTGGAACGCTCCACAGCCCCATTGGACTGCGGGTGGTAGGCTGAGGAAAAGGAGAGACTAATACCCAACTGGGAGCAGAAGGCGCGCCAGAATCTGGACACGAACTGACTCCCGCGGTCCGAGAAAATCACCTTAGGCAACCCATGCAGGCGAAAAATCTCCCTGGAAAAGACTGTGGCCAGTTCTTGCGCTGTTGGTAATTTCCTGAGTGGAATGCAATGGCACATCTTGGAAAACCGATCGACGATCATGAGGATGACCGTATGACCCCGAGACACTGGGAGGTCTACAATAAAGTCCATACCTAGGTGTGACCAAGGACGCTCCCCATTGGGAATGGGTTGCAGAAGACCCAAAGGGAGATGCCGTGGAGACTTATTCTGGGCACAGATCGAACATGCCGCTACATCAGAGGCAATGTCGGCACGGAGGGTTGGCCACCAGAATAAGCGAGAGACGACCCAACACAGCTGGTTCTTCCCCGGATGCCTGGCAGTTTTGGCGTTATGGTAGGTACGCAGCAGGCGGGTGCGCAATCCCTCGGGTACAAAACATCTACCCTCCGGCTTCCCGGGGGGAGCATCAGATTGAGCCGCCAAAATCTGCTCCCCAAGAGGAGAGGTCAGACTGGTGCGAATGGCAGCCAGGATCTGATCTGGAGGAATAACTGAGATTGGCTCAGAGTCTTCCCTGGACAACTCAGAGTATTGCCGTGATAACGCATCAGCCCTGACATTCTTGGAACCAGGCAAATATGAAACCACATAGTTGAAGCGTGACAAGAACAGAGCCCATCTGGCCTGGCGGGGTGTCAATCTTTTGGCCTCCAAAAGATAAGTCAGGTTCTTATGATCGGTAAGAATGAGGACCGGAACCGCGGAGCCCTCGAGCAGGTGCCTCCATTCTTTGAGAGCCAGAATGATTGCCAACAACTCCCTATCTCCAATCTGGTAGTTGCACTCTGCAGAGGAAAGCTTCCTGGAGTAGAACCCACAGGGAAGTAGGGGTCCATCGGGCGACCGACGTTGAGACAGGAGAGCGCCTACTCCCGTCTCGGATGCATCAACCTCAAGGACGAAGGGCAATCCAGAATTGGGATGAGACAGTATCGGAGCCGACGCGAAGGTGGATTTCAGAGCCTCGAATGCTACGATGGCCTCGGGTGGCCACTCGTGAGGATTACTGCCCTTCTTGGTTAGGTCTGAGAGAGGCTTTGCCAGCGTGGAGAAGTTCCGGATGAACTTCCGATAGTAGTTGGCAAAACCCAAAAAGCGCTGAATGGGCCGAAGACCATTGGGACGAGGCCACTGCAGAACCGCCGAAACCTTCTGAGGGTCCATGGAGAATCCCTCCGCAGAAATGATGTAGCCTAAAAAGGCAACTTGGGATCGATGGAATTCGCACTTCTCAAGTTTACAAAAAAGTTCGTTCTCACGTAATCGTTGCAGCACCTGCTTGACATCCTGGATATGGGACTCCATGGAGGCAGAGTAAACCAGGATGTCATCCAAGTAAACTACCACACACTGCTGCAACAAGTCACGAAGGACATCATTTATGAATTCCTGAAAAACTGCGGGCGCGTTACACAACCCGAAGGGCATCACCAGGTATTCGTAGTGACCGGTTCTGGTGTTAAACGCGGTCTTCCACTCATCCCCCTGTTTGATCCGTACGAGGTTGTACGCCGCCCTAAGGTCAAGTTTGGTAAAGACTGTTGCCCCCTTAAGGCGGTCGAATAACTCAGTAATCAAGGGAATCAGGTAGGCATTCTTAGTGGTGATTCGATTAAGACCCCTATAATCAATGCAAGGCCTCAATTCACCACCCTTCTTCTTTACAAAGAAAATGCCTGCTCCTGCTGGGGAAGTAGACTTACGAATGTGCCCCCGGGAAAGCGCATCCGCAACGTATTCCTCCATGGCCTTATTCTCCGCAACCGAGAGAGGATACACCCTGCCACGCGGAGGAGTGGCACCGGGTTGCAAGGATATGGCGCAGTCGTAAGGACGATGAGCAGGTAAGGCACCAGCGCATACCTTATCAAACATGTCCTGGTACTCCCCATAATCAGAGGGCAACGCAGAGTCCGAGGAGGCACACAACACCTTAACCGGCCCACGGATGCACCCGGCCCCACACTGTGGAGACCACGAGAGAATCTCGGCTGTTTGCCAATTGAAGGTTGGATTGTGCATCTGGAGCCAGGGATACCCCAAAACCACCGAATAGTGCGGAGAAGAAATCACCTGGAAACAGGCCAACTCCCTGTGAACAGCCCCAATAGCTACTTCCACTGGTACAGTCTCATGGGTAACCTGCGGTGGTTGCAGGGGCCTGCCATCTATCGCCTCGAGAACCAATGGGGTAACTCGAGCCTGCAGGGGAATGGAGTGCTGGGCAGCAAACGAGCTGTCCATAAACAACCCGCTGGCCCCAGAATCTACCAACGCCTGGGCCATCACCGAGCCCTCCGCCCAAGAGAGGACAACGGTGATCAGTGGCTTATCTCTGCAGAACGCCGGGGACGAGGAGACTCCACCCAAGATCTGTCCCCGACAGGATCTCAGGTGCGAGCGTTTCCCGGACGGACCGGACAGGACTGCCGAAAGTGCCCACCAAGACCACAGTACAGGCAGCGACCCTCCCGACGCCGAGTGGCCCGCTCCCCCTCGGAAAGGCGAGCAAACCCCAGCTGCATGGGCTCACCACCAGACAATCCATCCCCAGGAGGCGTGGGAGGAGAGGGAGGAACGGGTGGGACAGAAAACGCAGGTGCCAGTCGATTGGAAGGCCTCCGTAGGCGTTCCTTGAGTGAAGGCCTCTCCCTGAGCCTGGTGTCAATCAGGATCAGGAAAGAGATGAGCTCCTCCAACACCACAGGCAGTTCCTTAGCTGCAATCTCATCCTTCAGTGTGTCAGAAAGACCATGGGAAAACGCAGCCACCAGAGCCTCATTGTTCCAACCGACCTCTGCCGCCAGGGTACGAAACTCTATGGCGTACTCGGCCACGGTCCGTGAACCCTGATGCATGGTCATGAGCACTTGGCCGCCGAGGCGGAACGAGCCGGTACATCGAATACCCTACGGAAGGCATCGACAAAACCGGAAAAATCTTGAATCACCGGGTCGTTCCTCTCCCATAAGGGATTTGCCCAGGCCAAGGCCTTGTCTGAGAGTAGTGAAATTAGGAACCCAACCTTTGACCTCTCAGACGGGAAGGCGTGGGGTATTAATTCAAAATAAATACCCACCTGGTTGAGGAACCCACGACACTGACTCGGCTCACCCCCAAAGCACTGTGGAAGAGGGGCAGAGCCAGTCATACCTCTGGGTGCCGCTGATGCAGCCACCGACGTGGTGGACGCAATAGGCGGAGAAGCAGCGGGAGAGACCACCGGAGTGACTACCGGCCTAATAGCACCAGGAGCAAGGTGTGCAGTGCGTGCAAGCAGAGTTTGCAACGCCTGAGCGAACTGATCCAACAGGTGATCCTGTTGATCGAGTCTGGCGACTAGCGTTGGGAGCGAAGGCGTGCCTGCACCGTCAGGGTTCATGGCACTTGTGTAATGTCAGGGCAGGAGCCGAGGAACGGACAGGCAGGCCTAACAATGTAACGCACTGGCTGACGACAACCACCACCCACAGACCGAAGTCCCTCAGGGCGCAGAGTCTAAGTCCCAGGCTGCCCTTCACCAGGGCCCCTGATGGTGGGGATGGACTTGACGCAGCCAGGAACCAGGTCGTGGCCCCCGAGACACCTCAGCTGCGGTAATGGCCGCCACCAATGGCGTGTAGCTGGTGGAAGAGACAAAAGAGTAGTCAGACAAGCCGGGGTCAACAACAACAGGACAAAACAGTACAGGACAGCAGACGAGAATCACAGGTCACGAGCCGGGTTCAGCAACAGAGGGTCAGATCAAAGGAGAATACAAAGAATAGTCAAGTCACAAGCCGAATCAGAATACCAGGAGAGTCACGAGAGTCAGAACAGAGTAATAGTAACACAAAGACACAAGACACAAGTGCAAAGAGCATGTGCGGGCCAGAGGCTTATATGTCATCAGCCACACCCCTCTGGGGGGTGGACCTCAGAGACCTGAAGGCATAAAAAGGATTCCCATCATGCACAGCAGAATCCAAGATGGACGCCAGCACATGGAGTAACATAACCTCAGGGAAAAGGTAGGACCTTGACAGGAAGGAAGGATGGAAGGAAGGAAGAAAGCAGCGTAAGGGAGGGATGGAAAGAAGAAGTGGAAGGATGGAAGGAGGGAAGGAAGGAGGGGAAGGGAAGAGAAGGAGAGGGAGTGATAGATTGAAGGATGAGAGGAAGAAAGGGCAAGAGGGACATAAGGATGGAAATAATTAAGAAAGGAATAAAGAGGAGGAAGTAGGGAAGGGAGGAAAAAAGGAAAGAAGGAAGGAGAGGATGTGTAAAAAAGAAGGAAGGAAGGAAGGAAGGAAGGAAGGAAAGATAGGAAGTATTGAAGGTCAGAAGGAAGAAAGGACGGGAAAGAAAGAAAAGAAAGGCATGGAAGGAATGAAGGAGAGGACAGGAGTGAAGGGAGGGAGGAATGGAGGAAGGAATGAAGGAAGAAAGGAGGGAGGGAAGAAGGAAGGTAGGGAGGAAGTGAAAGAAAGAAAGAAAGAGAGAAGGGCGGATGGAAGGAGGGGAAGGGAGGGTTGAAAAGAAGGAATGGAAGAGAGGTAAGGAAGGAGCAATAGTGAAGGAAGGGGAGAGGAGGAAGGATCAGTTTCCTGCACTACATAAAAATCCTGATATAATCATTGAGGAAATTTCCATCCCCTTCAGATTTATACCTGAACTACAATAAAATTCTGAAATAATCATTGATGCACAACAGGAATCTGAAGTTACGCACTGTGGAGTATGTCGTTTATGATGAAGCAGACAAACTTTTGCTGAGCAGCTGCAGGAGTTCCTAGCACGCATTACAGAAAATAGCCTAACGTTGGTTTTCTCAGCCACTCTTTGGAAACGAAGGAAGGAAGGGACAATGAGGAAGGAAGTAAAGAAGGAAGGAAGGTAGGAAGGAAGGAAGGAAGGAGGGGAAGGTAGGGATGGAAAGAAGAAGTGGAAGGAAGGAAATAAGGAGGGAAGGAAGGAGGGGAAGGGAAGAGAAGGAGAGGGTGGGATAGATTGAAGGAAGGGCAAGAGGGAAATAATGATGGAAATAGTTAAGAAAGGAATAAAGAGAAGGAAGTAGGGAAGGGAGGAAAAAAGGAAAGAAGGAAGGAGAGAATAGGAAGGAAAGGAACCTTGGTTTTCTCAGCCACTCTTTCCAAGATGCTGCTAGAATTTGAACGTGCAGGTCTTACTGAACCTGTGCTAATCCGTCTGGATGTTGATACAAATCTAAGTGATCAGTTAAAGCTGACATTTTTTCAAGTGACGGCAGAAGATAAAAATGCTTTGCTTCTACATCTATTGCATGGCATTGTGAAGCCTCAGGTTTGTGGTCATGTTTGTGCCCACCAAACACCGTGCTGAAAGAGATGCTAGATATGGTAGGTCATGATGAAACACCTTATGTGTATGATCTCCACCTCTTTCTAGGAAGACCCTTGTTACTGTCACCACCCACACTTTCGGATCAAGAAGCGCATGTTGCTCTAGGACGAGTCCCACAAAGATTGATAGATGAAGATGCTCTGCTGATCACAGATCATGAGCGGGCTGCATCGCATCTTTGAGAATGCTTACAAACATTACAGCAAATTCAAACCAGTACCAAGCTCCTGAGTCTGTGAAACGTTTGAAAAAGACCAATTACAATCAGTAGGGAGTACATCCCTTGTTCTGGTCTCGCCATGCTGGAGAAGAAATTCCGCTCTGTGCAGAGCACAAAACAGCAGATTCTCAAGCACAGAAAATCACAGCACAGCCGAAGCGGTTTTTCTTACAAAGCGGTGGAAAGAAAATGCTGAAAAATAAAATAAAGCAGATAGTGCAGGAAATGAGGTAAACTGCCTTTGGCAGAGGAAAGAGTAATGGATTTCAGAAAGGAAAGATGAATGATCTTGACACTTTCAAGCTTGACACTTGCAGTGTTGTTTAGAGAGCTTTAGGTTGGAAAATTCACTGGTCTTTTTTAAATCTAAGTGATCAGTTAAAGCTGATATTTTTTCAAGTGAAGGCAGAATATAAAACTGCTTTGCTTCTACATCTATTGCATTGTGAAGCCTCAGGTTGCAGACTGCTCTTATTTTGGGTGGGGACAAGATGAAAGATCAGTTACCTGCACTACATGAAAATCCTGATATAATCATTGATGCACGGCAAGGAATCTGAAGTTCCACAGTGTGGAGAATTTCGTTTTTTGATGAAGAAGACAAATATTTGCTAAGCAGCTGCAGGAGATCCTTGCCCGTCTTCCAGAAAATCACCTAACCTTGTTTATATCAGCCACTCTTCCCAAGATGCTGCTAGAATTTGCCCGTGCAATAGGACAAATTCCTTAAATCCTTCCTTCTCTATCTCCCCTTCCCTCCCTTTAGTTCCTTCCTTACCTTCCTTTCATTCTTTCCATCCTTACCTTCTCTCCCCTTTTTCCCTCCTTCTATTCTTCCTTTCCTTCCCTTCCCTTAAATCCCAATCCTCCCCCCTTTCCTTCCTTCACCCCCTCCTCTTCTCCATTTCCTTCCATTCTTCCTTCATCACTTTCCTTATCTCCATTCCATCCTTTCCCTTACTTTCTTCTTCCCTCTCCCACATTCCTTCCTTCTTTTCCTCCCATCCCTTTCTTCCTTCCTTCTTTCCTCTTTCCTTCTCTTCCTCTCCTCCCTTCCTGATTTCCTCCCCTCCCTTCATTTCTTTTCTTCATATAGTTTCTTCTTTCATTCCTTTCTTCACTTCTTATTATTCTTTCACTCTTTTCACTTTCCTTTCCTTTCTTTTAGTTTTCTTTCTTTCCTTTCCTCCCATCCCTTTTCTTCCTTTACTTTGTTACTATCCTCCCTCCCAACTCTTCCTACAATCTTTCCTTCCTTCCTTCCTTATTTCTTTCCTTCCCTCATAACTTTCTTTCCTTTCTTCCTTCACTTCCCTTCCCTTCTTTCCTTCCTTCTTACCTTCTCTCCTTCCTTCCCTTTCTCCCTTCTTTCCTTTTCTCAATTCCTCCATTTCTTATCCTATCCTTCCTACCCTTCTTTTCTTCCTTTTCTTCACTTCCATCTCTACCCTCCATCCTCCCCCCTCCCCATCTCAATTTCCTTTCATTCATCCATTCATTTATTTCTCAACTTATTTATTTCTTTCCTCCCTCTTTTCTTCCCTTCTTCCTCTCATCCTTCCCTTTCTTCCCTCCCTCCCCTTACTTGCTTCCTTGCTTCCTTTCCTTCATCTTTCTTGTTCAAACAATTTTATTAACAATAAACCGGGATGACACAAACAAGGAGACATTGTTAATATATACTAGGCATTAATGTGACAGTAGGGTACAATAAAATGAATGAGGGTCAAGGCATTAACGCCTATACATTTCTAACGGAAACAGGTAAATAGAAATCAATGACAGATTACAAGATGGTATCAGTCAATCATGGTAATGTCTCCCAAGTGCGTTAAAGAAATAGGGGGAATTTTGGAGGGGGTCAGACAGGGGCGGAAGGGGGGGGAAGGGGAGGAAGAACAACAACCATGACTCCATGAACATTCATCAAGTTCACAACAGCCTCTACGCGCTACGCACGAGGGGTTATGGACCATATCCTTGGCGTACAGTGCTGAACTCAAGGGAGAAGCAGTGATTCGTCAAAGTTAGACGGAAGGAAATGCTCTACCCAAGGGCTCCATATGCGCAGGAATTTAGGGATCGTGTCAAGAACTGTGGCTTCCACCTTTGCGTGTATCATGGCTTGTGTTATTCTGGTTTTGACAGCCGCGACACTAAGAGTAGGGGATTTCCAAGACTTTGCTATAACCTGTTTAGCCGCTGTCGTGACTTGCATAAGGAGCTTAAATTGCGAGTTGGAGATGCCGGAAGGGCATTGGTTGAGTAGGGCTGTTGTAGGGTCTGGCTGTATAGTGATAGTGCTAAATATCATGGTAAAAATTTCATCCCAAAAGGTTCGGGCTACAAGACAGTCCCACCATATATGGTAATGTGTTCCCAGATCCGCACAGCCTCTGAAACAGTTGGGCGAGTAATTAGGGGTAAATTTTGCGATTCTTGCTGGGACCAAGTACCAGCGGGTTAGAACTTTATAATTCGTTTCCAATGCTACAACGTTCTGCGAAGACGATTTTGTGTTGGCCCAAATGTGGTCCCAATCAGACGGGTCGAATTTCTTACCTAGATCCACTTCCCATTTATGGGTATATAGAGGGGGGGATGTGGTGGTCGAAGCGGCGAAGAGTGAGTATAAGCAGGAGATAAGCCCACGTCTATGAGGGTCTTTGCAGCACGCTCGTTCAAAGAGAGACATGGTGTCTGGCCGATTGGTTATTGTAGCGTATGTTGCGTAAAAGTGTTGTAGCTGCAAGTATCTAAATATCTCAGAGGTCGGGAGGCTATGCGTTTCCCACAGCGAGGCAAAGGATTTAAACTTATTCCTCTGTAGGAAGTGATGCATACGGAGCAAATTAGCGGAGGACCAGGCGTTGAATAAACGGGGTGTCTGCCACTCCGGGGGAAAAGCTGGGTTTCGCAGAAACGAGAGCATAGGATTATGTAGTGATTGGAGGAGGTAACGGGTTTTCAATTTATCCCATAAGGATAAAAAATGAGAAGTGATGGGGTTGGTTATAGAGCGGCGGTCTATCGGCCTCAACCAGAGTAGGTTAGCGGTGGATAGGGGATCGCATTCTATTGATTCAAGCGCAACCCATTGAGGGATTTCAAAGGTTGCATGATACTTAGGTAATTGGGCTAAATGCGCTGCTTGATAATATTTGCTGATGTCGGGTAGGACTAGACCTCCAGCGAGCTTAGGACGGTATAGGGTGGAGCGGGGTATACGAGGGCGAGTATTGCCCCATACATAGGAAAAGATGCGACGCTGCAGTGTGCGGAGGTAATGAGGGGGGACTGGGACTGGAAGGACTCTGAACAGATATAGAATTTTTGGGAGGATTGACATCTTGATAACTGCTATTCTGCCTAGTCATGCAAGGGGGAGGGAAGACCATTTGGACATAAGGGCAGAGAGATGGTTTAGCATTGGAAGATAGTTAGCTGCGTAAAGGTCTGATAACTTAGGGGTCAGTTTGATTCCCAAGAAAGGGATATGACATTGTGACCAAGGGAATGGTAAAATCTGTTTCAGATGCGTCAACTCTTTAGGGGGGAGGGAAATGTTGAGTGCTGTAGATTTATTTGGGTTTATTATTAGACCAGAAAGCGCGCCAAACGCCTCGAGAAGCCGGAGTAGGGAGGGTGAAGAAGTCAACGGTGACGTGAGAAAGAGCAAGACCTCATCCGCAAAGAGACATAGCTTATGGTGTGTGCCCCCTATTTCGAGTCCCCTGACATCCGGATTAGCTCTAATTAAGATGGCTAGGGGCTCTATAGCCAGAGCAAAGAGCAAGGGGGACAGAGGGCAGCCCTGTCTCGTGCCTCTGGAGATCGGGAACTGAGCTGACCTGTGCCCCAGATACCTAATTCTGGCCGAAGGCTCTCGATACAGCGAGAAGATCCAGGTTAAGAAATGTGGGCCAAAACCCCACCGATGCAAAATATAATCGAGGTATGGCCATGAGACTGTGTCAAATGCTTTCCGGATATCTAGGGACAGGAAATATGCGGGAATATTACGGGATCTTGCTAAATTTGCCAAAAGGGATGCACGTCTGATGTTATCTCTCGCTTGTCTAGTCGGGATAAAGCCCACTTGGTCATTATGAATTAAAGAGCCCATATACAGGTTAAGACGTGAAGAAAGGACTTTTGCTAGCAGTTTGATGTCAATGTTAAGGAGAGAGATTGGCCTATAGTTGGACCACTGCGTGTCATCAGAATTCGGCTTTGGGATCATTGAAATGTTCGCTTGCACTGTTTCATGGGTGAAGGTTTGGCCAGATAGTAAAGCGTTAAAAGCATTAGTGAGGATAGGTGTAAGTAGATGAGCAAATTTTTTATAGTAAGTGGCTGAGAAGCCATCTGGCCCTGGGCGTTTACGTAGCTTTAGACTTTTAATAGCGTCTAAGGCGGGTGTCGGCAACCCGCGGCTCCAGAGCCGCATGCGGCTCTTTTTCACCTTGGCTGCGGCTCCGGAGCACACTGCCCACCAGGTGACAGGCAATAGGGCAGCAATGGGCAAACTACGGCCCGGCGGACCTTTTAATCCGGCCCGCGGAGCTAGGCTCCTCTCACAGTCCGCCCTGAAGACCGGAGTAGCATGAAAATCTGTCCCCTATGAGGATCTGTCCCCCTCGACGTATCTGCGCATGTGCCGGAGATCGCCGATCGGCTGCTAATGCCTGAAACTGGCACATGCGCAGATACGTCGAGGGGGACAGATCCTCATAGGAGACAGATTTTCATGCTACACCGGAACGGCGCGGGAACACGGCGAGAGGAACGCGTGGAGCAAAGGTAAGTGAATTGACACAGGGGGGACTTGGGGACTTAATATGGGGGATGAATTAATATGGGGGATGAATTACTATATGGGGGATGAATTACTATGGGGGATGAATTACTATATGGGGGGATGAATTACTATGGGGGATGAATTACTATATGGGGGATGTATTACTATATGGGGGATGAATTACTATATGGGGGTGAATTACTATATGGGGGATGAATTACTATGGGGGATGAATTACTATATGGGGGGATGAATTACTATGGGGGATGAATTACTATATGGGGGATGTATTTTCAGTTTTAATGTGGCTCTCAAAATAAATTTCAATCGTGGTTTTGGCGAGATTTTGCTCAGTTGAAAAAAAAGGTTGCCCACCAGGCTATGATTGTGATTGACAATACACTGTGGCCCTGATTAACCCTTTGCTTACTGGGCCCTTAAACCCCCTTCATGACCAGAGTGCTTTTTGCAATATATGCAGTGTCAGATTTGTTTTAAATGTTGCAATGGTTTTGCGGCTCCCAGTCTTTTTTTCCCTCTCGGAAACGGGTCCAAGTGGCTCTTTATGTCTTAAAGGTTGCAGACCCCTGGTCTAAGGTTTCGGCTTGGGAGATGGGTCTTTCAAGTGCCGCTAACTGGCACTCTGAGAGTTTCGGGAAAGAAATGGAAGTTAAAAGGGTATCAGCTTGTGTGGGGTCGAAAGGTGTGGAAGAGGAGTAAAATTGTGACAAGTGTTTATGGAACGTCCGTAGGATGTGTTCCGGGTTACTAGTGAGCTTGCCAGAGGAGGTACGTATCCTGATAGGTTTAGTGAGCTGGTCGAGCCTGCGAAGAGAAAGAGTCAGGAATGTGTTGGGTTTATTTGCCCTAGTATAGTATTTGTGCCTAGATCTACGGAGTGAGAGTTCCGCTTGGTCTGTGAGAAAGAGATCTAGGGCTAATCTAGATCACTCCAGGGTTTCACGATTGGCAGGCGTAGGAGCCGCCTGGAAGGCTTGATGAGAACGATCATAAGTTTGCTCCAGTAGAAGACGTTGCTGCCTTTTGGTTTTATTTAAGAAGGATGCTTTGCTAATGCAAAACCCTCGCAATACCGCCTTGTGCGCTTCCCATAGCAGGAGAGGGGAAATATCAGGTGATTGATTGAGAGAGAAGTAGTCTTTAAGGGCTGCTTCTATTTCTAGACAGTGAGCTGGGTTTACCAGTAGGTTATCATTAATGATCCAAGAGGATTCAGTGGGGGATGGGGCCAACGAGGCCATTGATGTGAACACGGCACAATGGTCAGACCAGGGAATGGGAATTATTTCAGAGGTCAAAAGCCGAGGGGAAGAGGCAGTGGTGACAAAAATATGATCTATCCGAGAGAATGACCGGTGGGGGTGAGAATAGAAGGTGTATTGGCGTTTGGTCGGGTTAAGTTCTTGCCATGAGTCTATCAATGAATAACGTTGTAGTATGGATTGGAAGGTTTGTTTAGAAGCAGGGATAGGAGATAGTTGAGGAGATTTGTTGAGAAAGGGATATATTACATTATTAGAGTCTCCGCTAACAATTAAAGTTCCGCGTTTATGATGGTCTATAACCGAGAGTATGTGTGAAAGGAATGGTAAAGGGTCTTGGTTTGGGGCGTAGTATGCAACAATGGTGACATCTACGTCAAGGAGTTGCCCTACTAACAGGAGGTAACGACCTTCTGGGTCTTTGATTTCGGTGCATGGTACGAAAGGTGTTGTTCGATGGAAGGCGATCAGTACTCCCCTTTGTTTGGCGGTGGCAGAGGCTGTGTAAACCTGAGGATATCGAGGACCAAAAAACTTAGGAGTGGAGTTGGAAGTGAAGTGTGTTTCCTGAAGACAGACCACGTGGGCTTTAAGTGTAGCAAAGGTTCGGAAAGCCTTATTACGTTTCTGCGGGATATTTAGGCCCTGAACATTCAGGGTAAGGACATTTAATGAGCCCATGGGTAAAGCGCATAGTGGATTGGATAGCATGGCACCACCGCCCAGGGTGGAGCCTGACGAATACTTCGGAGGATAAGATTGTTGCGGAGTATGGTAAGCAAGGTCATGGAGCCATGTTGGAGGGAGGGAAGAGGGGTACGATAGGAGAGAGGTAACAGGAAAGAAAGGGTGTAAGAGGCCATTTAAGGCCTAAAAGGTGGGCTCCCAAGGACACTCTGAGTCAGGGTGGGCTAGGGAGCAATAGTAGCCCAAGTGTTATTAAATAACCAATAACACAGGGGCTAAGGTGGAGTGTGCAGGTACGCGGACTGTAAGGATGACAGCAATGTGATTACCAAATGGTGGCAAGGTCCCGGCAGAAAAAACAGGTATATGAAAAAGAAAAACATCCGATAAAATCAGGGAATCCCAGACTCAGACGGCACTAGTAGTGCTAGTGAAACCTCATGGGTGTAGGGGTATGGCATCGCATGCTGTCAAAGCCTAGGCTCCCAGATGTAAACTATTATGAAACCCAGGAGGGGGGGGTTGCAGAGCAGTCCCCATGTTGTGGGGCAACCAAGATTTAACATGTAGAGGGAGAGAGAATACTAACGGTGCTAACCGTAGTGACAACCAAAAGAGTATATCGCGTGGTGTGTGCGATAAAAATAAGGGGGGGAAAAAAAAGGGAATAAACATGGGACATAGTTCAGTCCATGGTGTCTTGTGAGGGTAGGCCCGGAGACGAAAAACGCCCTCTCTTGTGGAAGTTGGATTGACCTTCAGTTGCACGCGTGGGGAAGGACTTCCGTGGCGAGCTGGATGTGGACCTCCGCTTGGCGCTCTCTGAAGGCGTCGCTGGGGGATGTAGTTGCAGGGTCCGCAGGGTGTCTATAAGGTCCTCAGGTGTCTTGCAGGTGTAATCTCGGGACTGGTGTCGGAATCGCACTGCAAAAGGGAAACTCCACCTATATTGTATTGCGTGTTGTTGAAGTACTTGTAGGTGAGGTTTCATAGCCCTGCGCTTGGCGATGGTTGTGGGGCATAGATCCTGGAACAGTTGGTAGGTATGACCTTGGAACTGTAGGGATTCTGCGTTACGGGCAGCTTGTAGAAGTTGCTCCTTGGTACGGAAAAAGTGAAGCTTGGCTATAATGTCACGTGGCGGACCGTCATTGCGTCGTGGTGCTAACGCCCTGTGAACTCTATCCAATTCCAATCTATCGATTGGGATAGCTGGGGCAAGCTCTTGGAACAGAGCTGTTATTGTCGATTGTACATCAACGATCGTTTCCGGAAGGCCCCGGACACGTAGATTTGAGCGCCGTGCTCGGTTTTCAAAGTCCTCTAGTCGTGTCAATAAAGTTGCGTTTTCATCACGCAGGAGATCAAGGTCATCCGTATGTGTCTGAAGTGAGGCGTCAAGACCATCCACCCTCTGTTCTAGGTCCGCAGTGTGCTGTCCTAGTTCACGGATTTCCCTAGATAGTGTGGCAGTGATGCGGTCTGAGGTTTGCTTCAAAGCTTTGTGTAGCATTTTTTCAAAGCGTGACAACAGGTCTGGGGGTGTAAGGTCAGGCGTCAGGGCTTGTGTATGGACATCTGGTTCAGGGTCAGACTCACCCTCAGACGTGCAGGGATGACTGGGCTGCGGATCCTGCAGGGCTGCATATGCTCCTGCTGCCTGCTTGCTTCCACGTGCTGGGGCGGTGGCCATCTTTGTGGAGGCCTTTGCCAGGGCCTCCTTAATTGTTTTGGTGGATGGGGGGACCTGGTGCCGGGGTGCCCCTTTGACCATAGTGCTGCTTTTAGTGGGGGGGGCTGTTATTCCAATCTCAGCCCCCCTGTTCTCTCTCTTCTCTCCCCTGGCTCTATGTGACGAGGGTAGCGGTGGGCGGGCCTATGGACGGCTCGCAGCAGGGACGGAGTCCTCTGTCAGATATATCCGACCTACCGCAGAGGATCCGCCGCTGTCCAGGGCGGATCGGACCCTGGGAGGATCACCACGGGGACCGGGTTTCCTCCTGGTATATTGCGGGCCGGGTCCCGCTGCTTCAGGGCACTGTCACCCGACGGGGAGACGGAGCCTCAGCGGGACATGTCGTTCCCGCCGGCCGCGCATGCGCACTTCCCCTTTCCTTCTTTTTTAATCCCTCCTTCATTCAGTCCTCCACTTCCTTCCTCTTTTCCTTCCTTCTTTCCTACATTCCTTCCTTTCCTTCGCTTCCTTTCATTCCTTCCATCTTGAAGTTCTCTCCCTATCCTTCCCTACTTCTTTTCTTCCTATCCTTCCCTTCCATCCCTACCCTCTTTCCTCCATTCTTTCCTTCCTTCACCCCTCTCCCTATCTCCATTTCCTTCCAATCTTTATTCATCCCTTCCCTTTTTATCTCCATTCCATCCTTTCCCTCCCTTTCTTCTTCCGTCCCTAATTCTTTCCTTCATTTCCTCCCATCCTTTCCTTCCTTCCTTCCTTGCATTCCTTTCTGCTTCCCTCCCCTCTTTTCCCTCCCTCCTTTCCTTCCATCTTTCTCTTTCCTTCCCTTCCTCCCCTTCCTTCCTGATTTCCTCCCATCTCTTCATTTCTTTCCTTCATATATTTTTGTCCTTCCTTCCTTTCTTGACTTCTTACTATTCCTTTCTCCCTCCTTCCCTCTTTTCCCTTTTCTTTCCTTTCTTTTCTTTTAGTTTTTCTTCCTGCCTTCCTCCTTCTTTCCCTTCCTGCCCTCCCTTTTTTTCCTTTACTTTGTTCCTATCCTCCCTCCTCATTCACTCTTTCCTTCCTTCCTTATTTCTTTCCTTCCTTCATAACTTCCTCCCTTTTTTCCCTTACTTTCTTTCTTCCTTCACTCCTTCCTTACTTCTTACCTTCTCTTCTTCCTTCCCTTCTTCCTTCTTTCCTTTTCTTAATTCCTCCCTTTTCCTATCCTATCCTTCCTACCCTTCTTTTTTCTATTCTTCCTTTCCTTCACTTCCATCTCTACCCTCCTTAATTTCCTTCTATTCATCATTCATTTCCTTCCATCCTTCTTCCCTCCCTGATTCCTTCCTTCCTTCCTTCCTTCCTTCCTTCCTTTCCTTTCCTTTTCTCTTTCCCTGCTTTCTTTCCGGCTTCCCTCCCCTACTTTCCCTCCCTCCATTTCCTTCCTTCCCTATTTTCCTTCATTGTCTTCCTTCCTTTCATTCCTTTCCGTCCTTCATTCCCTTCCTTCCTTCACTCCCCTCCACTCACTTCCAATCCTTCCTTCCTTCCTTCCTTCCTTCTTCCCATCTCTCCTTCCTTCCCTTCCTTTCATTTAATTCCCTCCTTCCATCTTTCCTCCCACTCTTCCCTCCCCTCCTTTCCTTCATACCTTCCATGCCTTTCTTTTCCTCCTTTCCTATTCCTCCTTCACTCTCTCTTTTTCCTTCCTTTTTTCCTTTGATCCTTCCTTCCTTCCTTCCTTCCTTCCTTCCATCCTATCTTATCCTATCCTATCTTTTCTTTTTTTTCCTCTTTTCCCTTCCTTCATTCCCTTCTCTTCCTTTCATTTCGTCCTTCCTGACCTTTTTTTCTTCCTTTCCTTCACTTCCATCCCTACAATCTTTCCTCTCTTCTTTCCTTCCTTCCCCCTTCCCCATCTCCATTTCCTTCTATTCTTTCTTCAGCCCTACCTTCTCTTCCATCCTTACCCTTCCATCCTTTTTTTTCCCTCCCTTCCTTCCTTTCTTCACTTCCTTCTCTCCCTTCTTTCCTTTCTTCCTTCCTTCCCTTCCCTTCTCTTCCCAACAATTTCTTTCCTGTCCCTTCCTTCCTTCTTTCCTTCCTGCTTTCCCTGCCTTCCTTCTTTCCTTCCTTCCTTCCTGCCTTCCTTCTATCTCTTCCTTTCCTTTCCTTTATTTTCCTTTCAACTCCTTTCCTTTCCTTCTTCCCCTTCTCCCACCTTCTCTTTACTTACATTAATACCCTTTTCCCATTCTGTCTTCCCCTTCTTTCCTTTCCCTTCCTTCCTTTCTTCCTTCCTTCTCTCCCTTCCTGATTTGCTCCCCTCCCTTCATTTCTTTCCTTCATATATTTGCTTCCTTCCTTTCTTTCTTCACTTCTTACTATTCCTTCC
>NW_028320979.1:0-68581 GCF_062004578.1 Staurois parvus
TAATTGGGTGGATTTGGTGGTTGCGGTGGGTGGGAGATGTGTGTTGGCCGGTGGTGGTGGCGGCAGGTGGAGCAGCATGGGGATGGGGGGGAAGAGCCAAACCGCCAAAACGCAGGTAGGAGTTTGAAGGCATGATGGTGAGCAGCGGAGTACGTATCGCGAGGAAAACAAGGCGTTTGCCTATGGCGGCAATTTTCAGAGGGAGTGGTGTCGCCCCCCGAAAGAAGGGAAACAAGTGGCGGGGATGGGGACCTGCTCAACTGTGGAGGAGGAGGTGCGCTGCTGGAGGGTCCCGGGATAGCCGGCTGAAGATTTCATTGCTCATGGTTAATTGGGTGGATTTGGTGGTTGCGGTGGGTGGGTGGGGGATGTGTGTTGGCCGGTGGTGCTGGCAGCAGGTGGGGCAGCACGGGGATGGGGGGGGGGAAGAGCCAAACCGCCAAAACGCAGGTAGGAGTTTGAAGGCATGCTGGTGAGCAGCGGCGTACATATCGCAAGGCAAACAAGGCGTTTGCCTAAGGTGGCAATTTCAGGGGGAGTGGTGTCACCCCCCGAAAGAAGGGAAACAAGTGGCGGGGATGGGGACCTGGTCAACGCTGGAGGAGGAGGTGCGCTGCTGGAGGGTCCCGGCATAGCCGGCTGAATCTTTCATTGCTCATAGTTAATTGGGTGGATTTGGTGGTCGCGGTGGGGGGGAGGGTGGGGGATGTGTGTTGGCCGGTGGTGGTGGCGGCAGGTGGGGCAGCATGGGGATGGGGGGCAATATTGCGGCAATGGGCTGTGGTGGTGGCGGGGGCCCTAGGGGGGTGGGGTGCTGGTGGGGTGCACCTGATGTTAGTATTGACTAGGGCAGCACATGAACTAGATACACCTCTACTGGTGAGGGGGCTTCAAGGTCGGGAAGGGACTTCATCTTGATAGGGAAGCCTCTAGAGCGGGGGACTCCAAACATTTTAAGAAAGGGCCAGTTTACTGTCCTTCAGAATTTACGGGGGCTGCACTGTGCACAAAGGGAGTAAACAATGCCCGATGTTTGGTATTAGGGGGAGAAATAGTTGGTGTCAATGGGAGAATAACAGCCTATTTTTGTTGTCAGTGGAAGGAATTATGACCAATCATTGGTGCTTGTTGACTGAATAGTGCCCCATCATTGGTGTCAGTGGGAGGAATAGTGCCCCATCTTTGGTGTCAGTGGAAGGAATAGTGCCCCATTGTTGGTGTCAGTAGAAGGAATAGTGCCCCATCATTGGTGTCAGTGGGAGGAATAGTGCCCCATTGTTGGTGTCAGTGGGAGGAATAGTGCCCCATCATTGGTATTAGTGGGAGGAATAGTGCCCCATCATTGGTGTCAGTGGAAGGAATAGTGCCCCATCATTGGTATTGGTGGAAGGAATAGTGCCCCATCATTGGTGTCAGTGGAAGGAATAGTGTCCCATCATTGGTGTCAGTGGAAGGAATAGTGCCCCATCATTGGTATCAGTGGGAGGAATAGTGTCCCGTCATTGGTGTCAGTGGGAGGAATAGTGCCCCATCATTGGTATTGGTAGAAGGAATAGTGCCCCATCATTGGTGTCAGTGGAAGGAATAGTGCCCCATCATTGGTGTCAGTGGGAGGAATAGTGTCCCATCATTGGTGTCAGTGGGAGGAATAGTACTCCTTCATTGGTGTCAGTGGGAGGAATAGTGCCCCATCATTGGTGTCAGTGGGAGGAATAGTGTCCCATCATTGGTGTCAGTTGGAGGAATAGTGTCCCATCATTGGTGTCAGTGGGAGGAATAGTGTCCCATCATTGGTGTCAGTGGGAGGAATAGTGCCCCATCACTGGTGTCAGTGGGAGGAATAGTACCCCATCATTGGTGTCAGTGGGAGGAATAGTGCCCCATCATTGGTGTCAGTGGGAGGAATAGTGCCCCATCATTGGTGTCAGTGGGAGGAATAGTGCCCCATCACTGGTGTCATGGGAGGAATAGTACCCCATCATTGGTGTCAGTGGGAGGAATAGTGCCCCATCATTGGTGTCAGTGGGAGGAATAGTGCCCCATCATTGGTGTCAGTGGGAGGAATAGTGCCCCATCATTGGTGTCAGTGGAAGAAATAGTACCCCATTGTTAGTGTCAGGGAAGCTCATAGATGGGGTTCTTGTTTTAGGGTGAGGTTAGGGGAGCTCACACACGGGGTTCTTGGTTGAAGGTTAGTGTAGAGGTACGTGGCAATCAGCCTGAAGTATGCATTCAGGTGAGGCTGGGGGTTGGTGGCATCTCCACATCTCCATCGGTTGGTGGGCCGTCCCTAGTGATGCCAGGAAATGATACAACTCTTCGATCATCAAATCACTTCCATCTTTCAGTAACCACAGCGGTCACAGGACTGCCTTTTATTGCTGGCGCTAGGGGGAGCAGAAAGTAGGACCAATGTCTCCTCTGCCATGGGCTCTGGCGCCATCTTGGGAAAGGCTGTGTCTAGTTTTGACACAGGGCTCTTTTGCGAGATTCCAGCAACCAGTTTGGATCCCAATGTGCTAGTCTAAGTCACGAAGGGTCCCAAGATTTTGGGAAGTGTAGACAGGGAGAGGAACCCATCCGCTAGGGACAGTCAAGCATTATAGTGAGGGACAGGTGCTTGTTTGTTGATGGATAGATAGGCTCCAGAAAAGGCTGAACCCAAATTGGAGGACTGGAAACCTCTGGGGAGCCTAGGAACTGGAGGAAAGACCCCCACAGGAGAGGACTGGAAACCTCTGGGGAGCCTAGGAACTGGAGGAAGGACCCCCACAGGAGAGGACTGGAAACCTCTGGGGAGCCTAGGAACTGGAGGAAGGACCCCCACAGGAGAGGACTGGAAACCTCTGGGGAGCCTAGGAACTGGAGGAAGGACCCCCACAGGAGAGGACTGGAAACCTCTGGGGAGCCTAGGAACTGGAGGAAGGACCCCCACAGGAGAGGACTGGAAACCTCTGGGGAGCCTAGGAACTGGAGGAAGGACCCCCACAGGAGAGGACTGGGAATCTGCAATGTATCACCTTTATTTCCATGTAGTAGTTCCTCTAAATATCTTGGATGCGGCATTTACATTCCATGAGATGTTCAGGGATTCGGCGAGGCGCGATCCGTCACAACCGCAGACGGGATATTACCACCCATAAGTGGGAATGAGGCCTATAAATCACAGCTCATTTGAAATCACGACGGCCATCTTTTTTACCGAGCCGAGCGCACTTCCCCGGGCAAAGCTCCTTTCAAGATGGCTGCACATTGGCTTTTTCTAATTAAATTAAATTAGCGGCGCTTCCTGTAATGTCGTGAATGAACTGTATGGGCAGGCGGGGAATGGCGGGGGGGACGGAGGAGTGTCGGGGACAGAAGCTCGGGGATCGGCGGTGGAGGCCGTATGCCGATGTTTATCACATCCAAGCTGAAATATTTAGCCCGAGGTAGTGCGCTGTACCTGCAGATATGAGATGGGAACTGACAGCCTCGCTGGGCCCGATGCATTTTCAACATGTTTTCCCCGGCGCTGCTGATTATTAGAGGGATTAGCGGTGTGCTGAGGGGAATCAAACCTCCTTTCCTCCGCAAACTCCGAATTACCGCATGAATTACTTATAAAGGCCGACTTAAAGGAATGGCCTTCACCGGGTGGTTGTGGTTCTCAGAACCTCGGCTACAATGGATCCAATTATTGTCCGAACTTCTACTATTCATATGATTGCTGTACGTAGCGGAATGCCTTGGAAACGTAAATGTCTCTCACTGCTTCTCCCCCCCAGTCCTCTCTACGCAATTATGTTTAATCTCTCCTCTTCCTTGTCCCCTCTCATCTTTCCTCCTCTCCTCTCCTCTCCTCTCCTCTCCTCACCTGTCCTTTCTTCTCCACTCCCCTCTTTCCTTCCCTTCCCTTCACTCCTCTCTTCCCTTCTTCCTTCTCTCCTCTCCTCTCCCCTTCTTTTCTCCTCTCTTTTCTTCTCCTCTTCCCTCTTTCCTTCTCTTCCTTTCACTCTTCTCCTCCCTTCTCTCCTTTCCCCTCTTCCCTCCTCTCCTCTTCCCTTCTCCTTTCCCTCCATTTCTCTCTTCCCTTCTTCCTTCCTCTCCTCTCCCCTTCATTTCACCTCTCCTTTCTTCTTTGCTCCCCTCTTACCTTCCCTTCACGCCTCTTTTCCCTTCTACTTTCTTTCCTCTCATCTTCCTTGTACCCTCCCATCTTTCCTCCTCTCTTCTTCTGCTCTCCTGTCATTTCTTCTCCGCTCCCCTCTTTCCTTCCCTTCACTCCTCTCTTCCCTTCTTCCTTCTCTTCTCTCCTCTCCTCTTCCTTGTCCCCTCTCATCTTTCCTCCATTCCTCTCCTCTCGTCCCCTCTCATCTTTTCTCCTCTCCTCTCCTTTCCTCACCTGTCCTTTCTTCTCCACTCCCCTCTTTCCTTCCCTTCACTCGTCTCTTCCTATCCTCTCTTCTCTCCTCACCCCTTTTCCCTTCCCTTCACTCCTCTCTTCCCTTCTTCTTTCTCTCCTCTCCTCTCCCCTTCTTTTCTCTCCTCTTATTTTCTCCTCTTCCCTTCTCTCCTTTCCCCTCTACCCTCCTCTCCTCTCCTCTTCCCTTCTCCCTTCCCTTCTTCCTTCCTCTCCCCTTCATTTCACCTCTCCTTTCTTCTTTGCTCCCCTCTTTCCTTCCCTTCACTCCTCTCTTCACTTCTTCCTTCCCTTCTCTCCTCTTCTTTCTTCGCCACTTCCCTCTTTACTTCCTTTCCCTCCTCTCTTCCCTTCTTCCTTCTCTCCTTTCTCAACTTCCCTTCTCTCCTCTCCCCTTCTCCCTTCCCTTTACTCTCTACCCTTCTTCCTTACTCTCTTCTCCCCTTCACCTCTCCTCACCTTTCTTCTCTTCCCTTTTCCCTTCTTCCTTCCCCTCTCCTCTCATGCAGTCCTCTCCTCTCCTCCTTCCTTCTCCTCCCATGCAGTCCTCTCCTCTCCCTTTCCTTCTTCCTTCTCCTCTCCCTTTCCTCCTTCCTTCTCCTCTCCTCCTTCCTTCTCCTCCCATGCAGTCCTCTCCTCTCCTCTCTCCTCTCCTCCTTCCTTCTCCTCTCCTCCTTCCTTATCCTCTCCACCTTCATTCTCCTCCCATGCAGTCCTCTCCTCTCCTCTCTCCTCTCCTCCTTCCTTCTCCTCTCCTCCTTCCTTCTCCTCCCATGCAGTCCTCTCCTCTCCCTTTCCTTCTTCCTTCTCCTCTCCCTTTCCTCCTTCCTTCTCCTCTCCTCCTTCCTTCTCCTCCCATGCAGTCCTCTCCTCTCCTCTCTCCTCTCCTCCTTCCTTCTCCTCTCCTCCTTCCTTATCCTCTCCACCTTCATTCTCCTCCCATGCAGTCCTCTCCTCTCCTCTCTCCTCTCCTCCTTCCTTCTCCTCACCTCCTTCCTTCTCCTCCCATGCAGTCCTCTCCTCTCCTCTCCCTTTCCTCCTTCCTTCTCCTCTCCTCCTTCCTTCTCCTCCCATGCAGTCCTCTCCTCTCTCCTCTCCTCCTTCCTTATCCTCTCCACCTTCATTCTCCTCCCATGCAGTCCTCTCCTCTCCTCTCTCCTCTCCTCCTTCCTTCTCCTCTCCTCCTTCCTTCTCCTCCCATGCAGTCCTCTCCTCTCCCATTCCTTCTTCCTTCTCCTCTCCCTTTCCTTCTTCCTTCTCCTCTCTCCTCTCCTCCTTCCTTCTCCCCCCATGCAGTCCTCTTTTCTTGCTTACTCTATTCCTTTTCTTTTTCTTTTCTTTATCTTGCTTTATTTTTACTTTCTCCTCGACACTTTTTTCTCTCCTTCGACTCAATCAGAACTAAATGTGGGTCTGTGGGTGGTTTGGGGCCCAGGAGCCATGTAACATACAGGGGCCGCTGACAGCAGCCATGACTACCTGCAGAGGAATACGGGCGTTTTGCAGGCGTGAGGAGCCATGTAACATACAGGGGCCGCTGACAGCAGCCATGACTACCTGCAGAGGAATACGGGCGTTTCGCCGGCGTGCAGCAACCTATAGCATTGCTTTTTCCTTTGCAGTTCTCTTTTAAGAAGCATTATGTTGAAGGATGATGTATGGAAGAGGACTTGTCAGTATACAAAGCAGAGATCTTTTTGTGTCAGTTATACCCAGTCAGGGTGGAATCTCTAGGCGCCAGCGACACCATCGCGTGAGAAATAGTAGGACCCGAAGGCTCCCCCTGGATGCAGCTAATGGGCTCCCATTCAGAAGACCGCTGAACCACAATTAGATTTTGCTGGCTGGAGAAGTGCTGCCGCCTCGCCCCAAGCAGTGCGGTTTCATGGTGTCACTGTTACATGGAAAGATGTCAGAATAATCGCACAGAAGCAGCGCGAGGAGAACGGACCCTCCGTCTTGCCACACAGAGACAGAACCCGCTAAATGACAACCATAAAAACACAATACAGGTACAATATATACAACGAGAGCATTGAGCCAGCCATAGGCACACAGCAGGCTGTCCAGCATGGCACTCACATCTACTCATGTTGGTCCCATAACCCGACCACTGATGATGACGGCCTTCTCAGAGCAGGAGGAAAACCGCGCGTGCATCTCCGTGCTGCAAAGGACAGGCATAGGTCTCCTGGACCCTCACTCTCACTGGGGGGGGGAGGGGGTCTACTTATAAAGTGTGAATTCAATGTATCAGTTTGTATCAGTATGTGTATTGGTATCAGTGGGAGGGAATAATACCTCATCATTGGTGTCAGTGGGAGGAATAGTGCCCCATCATTGGTATTAGTGGGAGGAATAGTGTCCCATCATTGGTGTCAGTGGGAGGAATAGTGCCCCATCATTGGTGTCAGTGGGAGGAATAGTGCCCCATCATTGGTATTTATAGTGCCCCATCATTGGTGTCAGTGGGAGGAATAGTGCCCCATCATTGGTGTCAGTGGGAGGAATAGTGCCCCATCATTGGTATCAGTGGGAGGAATAGTGCCCCATCATTGGTGTCAGTGGGAGGAATAGTGCCCCATCATTGGTGTCAGTGGGAGGAATAGTGCCCCATCATTAGTATCAGTGGGAGGAATAGTGCCCCATCATTGGTGTCAGTGGGAGGAATAGTGCCCAATCATTGGTGTCAGTGGGAGGAATAGTGCCCCATCATTGGTGTCAGTGGGAGGAATAGTGCCCCTTCATTGGTGTCAGTGGGAGGAATAGTGCCCCATCATTGGTGTCAGTGGGAGGAATAGTGCCCCATCATTGGTGTCAGTGGGAGGAATAGTGCCCCATCATTGGTGTCAGTGGGAGGAATAGTGCCCCATTGTGGGTGTCAGTGGGAGGAATAGTGCCCCATTGTGGGTGTCATTGGGAGGAATAGTGCCCCATTGTGGATGTCATTGGGAGGAATAGTGCCTCATCATTGGTGTCAGTGGGAGGAATAGTGCCCCATCATTGGTGTCAGTGGGAGGAATAGTGCCCCATCATTGGTGTCAGTGGGAGGAATAGTGCCCCATCATTGGTATCAGTGGGAGGAATAGTGCCCCATCATTGGTGTCAGTGGGAGGAATAGTGCCCCATCATTAGTATCAGTGGGAGGAATAGTGCCCCATCATTGGTGTCAGTGGGAGGAATAGTGCCCAATCATTGGTGTCAGTGGGAGGAATAGTGCCCCATCATTGGTGTCAGTGGGAGGAATAGTGCCCCTTCATTGGTGTCAGTGGGAGGAATAGTGCCCCATCATTGGTGTCAGTGGGAGGAATAGTGCCCCATCATTGGTGTCAGTGGGAGGAATAGTGCCCCATCATTGGTGTCAGTGGGAGGAATAGTGCCCCATTGTGGGTGTCAGTGGGAGGAATAGTGCCCCATTGTGGGTGTCATTGGGAGGAATAGTGCCCCATTGTGGATGTCATTGGGAGGAATAGTGCCTCATCATTGGTGTCAGTGGGGGGAATAGTGCCCCATCATTGGTGTCAGTGGGAGGAATAGTGCCCCATCATTGGTATCAGTGGGAGGAATAGTGCCCCATCATTGGTATCAGTGGGAGGAATAGTGCCCCATCATTGGTGTCAGTGGGAGGAATAGTGTCCCATCATTGGTATCAATGGGAGGAATAGTGTCCCATCATTGGTGTCAGTGGGAGGAATAGTGCCCCGTCATTGGTGTCAGTAGGAGGAATAGTGCCCCGTCATTGGTGTCAGTGGGAGGAATAGTGCCCATCATTGGTGTCAGTGGGAGGAATAGCGCCCCATCATTGGTGTCAGTGGGAGGAATAGCGCCCCATCATTGGTGTCAGTGGGAGGAATAGTGCCCCATCATTGGTGTCAGTGGGGGGAATAGTGCCCCATCATTGGTATCAGTGGGGGGAATAGTGCCCCATCATTGGTATCAGTGGGGGGAATAGTGCCCCATCATTGGTGTCAGTGGGGGGAATAGTGCCCCATCATTGGTGTCAGTGGGAGGAATAGTGCCCCATCATTGGTGTCAGTGGGAGGAATAGTGCCCCATCATTGGTGTCAGTGGGAGGAATAGTGCCCCATCATTGGTGTCAGTGGGAGGAATAGTGTCCCATCATTGGTGTCAGTGAGTGGAATAGTGTCCCATCATTGGTGTCAGTGAGTGGAATAGTGCCCCATCATTGGTATCAATGGGAGGAATAGTGCCCCATCATTGGTGTCAGTGGGAGGAATAGTGCCCCATCATTGGTATCAATGGGAGGAATAGTGTCCCATCATTGGTGTCAGTGGGAGGAATAGTGCCCCGTCATTGGTGTCAGTAGGAGGAATAGTGCCCCGTCATTGGTGTCAGTGGGAGGAATAGTGCCCATCATTGGTGTCAGTGGGAGGAATAGCGCCCCATCATTGGTGTCGGTGGGAGGAATAGTGCCCCATCATTGGTGTCAGTGGGAGGAATAGTGCCCCATCATTGGTGTCGGTGGAAGGAATAGTGTCCCATCATTGGTGTCGGTGGGAGGAATAGTGTCCCATCATTGGTGTCGGTGGGAGGAATAGTGTCCCATCATTGGTGTCAGTGGGAGGAATAGTGTCCCATCATTGGTGTCAGTGGAAGGAATAGTGTCCCATCATTGGTGTCAGTGGGAGGAATAGTGTCCCATCATTGGTGTCAGTGGGGGCAATAGTGCCCCATCATTGGTGCCAATAGAAGGAAGTATGCCCCATCATTGGTGGAAGGAATATGGCCCCATCATTGGTGGAAGGAATATGGCCCCATCATTGGTGGAAGGAATATGGCCCCACTGTTGCTGTCAGCAGTAGGAATATTACCTCACATCAATGAAAGGATGAGTACTCCAAGGGCCACATAAAGACCAGCTAAGGGCCCCGCAGTTTGGAGAACACTGTCTTAGAGGATAGAATTTGGGGCTTTCATTGCTGTTGTCTCCTTCTGTCTCCTTCTGCTGCCATCATCCTAACGCCGTGTCCTTAATACTTTCCGAATCACTGACCTGGACCGTCTGACTCTACTTGGTCCCGGCTCGGATCAGTGGCTCAGAAAATAACAAAAACAAAGAAAAGCGTAAACTTTCCGAAGATCAGAACGCCGAGCGCAATACATCTTTCAGCGCCTATGAGATGCCATCTTCGGCCTAGAAGGTCCCTGCAAGGCTGACATGGAGATTTTGGTCCCATCGGTTTTTGTCCGCAGGCCGCGTCCTATCGGCGGCGGTGGTGTCACACATTGTGCGTGAAGTCTGAAATTCCATCTAAAATACATTCCCGGCTTTATGGGGCTTCACAGTGCTAATCACACCATTAGCGGGGGATCAATATCTGTATCATTACCGACACGTCCAATCGGTCATTTCCTATCTCATAAACAAGTCAGACGTGTATGTGGAGTGTTTAACGTGGACCAGCGTCAGGTGAACCTTCCATGGTAAAGGTCTGGTTCACTTTTTGGACCACGTTTGATAATTAGGGTGTAACATGAACCGTGGTCTCCCCGCCCGATTCCCACAACCCACAAGGCCCCCTTCTTCCCCCGACTCGTGGGGTGCATCTTCCTTGGGTATCCCATTTTTTTTTTTAGTTTGGCATGATAGCTGCGTCCAGGGGCGGACTGACCATTTGGGAACTCGGGCACTGCCCGAGGGCCCGGGGTCAGTAGGGGGCCCCATGAGATGCCCCTGGTACCTTTCATAGGCTTTTTTGGGTGTGGTTTGAGTGAAGGCGAGGACACGGGGCCCCATGATTTGTCAGTCCGCCCCTGGCTGCGTCATCAATGTTTGGGAGCGATGAATGAAAGTGGCCACCAGGGCAGAGGGACTCAGCACATTGGGCAATAATGTCACTGCCATCGTAGTCCAGCCTCACTTCCACCAGCCCTCGCTCCTCCATATGGACCTGGGGGGCAGGGCCATGGATAAGGGGGTACCACTAGTCCTTCTGTACGGGGCCCAGGCCAGCAAGGGGGGCCCAGGCAGCTGGGTGAATCAGATGTGGGCAGGGAGAGTGATTGGCTTAGCGGGGGTGGGGCAACTACTGGAACTGATCCCCTATATGGCTGAACGCCGGCCTCTTCTCCTGTCCCTTCCAATGACTTTAGGCTATACAAGTGATTGGTTCCAGTAATTGCCCCCCCCGCTGCACTCATCACGCTACCTGTGAACCATACGTTCCCCCCTGATGCCCAGGCCCCCACTGTGCTCCCCCCCCCCCCCGCTGCACTCATCCCTCTCCCTGTGAACCATACGTTCCCCCCTGATGCCCAGGCCCCCGCTGTGCGCTCCCACCCGCCCTCCCCCTTCACTGCACACATCCCTCTCCCTGTGAACCATACGTTCCCCCCTGATGCCCAGGCCCCCACTGTGCTCCCCCCCCCACTGCACTCATCCCTCTCCCTGTGAACCATACGTTCCCCCCTGATGCCCATGCCCCCACTGTGCGCTCCCACCCGCCCCCCCTCCCCCCCACTGCACGCATCCCTCTCCCTGTGAACCATACGTTCCCCCCTGATGCCCAGGCCCCCACTGTGCTCCCCCCCCACTGCACGCATCCCTCTCCCTGTGAACCATACGTTCCCCCCTGATGCCCAGGCCCCCACTGTGCTCCCCCCCCCCACTGCACTCATCCCTCTCCCTGTGAACCATACGTTCCCCCCTGATACCCAGGCCCCCACCGTGTGCTCCCTCCCGCCACCCGCTGCACTCATCACTGTACCTGTGAACCATACAATCCCCCCTGATGCCCAGGCCCCCACCGTGCTCTGCCACCCACCCCCCCCACAGCACTCATCCCTCTCCCTGTGAACCACACATTCCCCCCCCCCCCCCCCCGTGCGTCCTTATCCTTGCAGCACTGCTGGATTCCCTCCTCTCCTTCGCACCGGCAGCTGCAAGCACACAACATGATCCTTCAGGATGGAGAGTGGGGGAGGGATCTGGTAAATATGTCACATTTACCAGCCTGTTCCTTTCCTGAATGAACACAATGAGTGATCTGTACTGATCACTCACTGTGTTCATTCAGTTCATTCACAACTGAAGCATAGTAAACTGTGTTGTTTTTTTTTTTTTTTAGGGAGGCGGGCTGTCAGGTTGGCTTTATAAGGCCCCGTGGTTTCTAACAGCAGCCCTGCCTGGGGGTAAACACTGCAAGAGCCTGTACACTGCACCTGGGACGCACTTATCATGGATGCAATGTGGTAATTGCACATTGATTATCATTGGTTAACCTGTGGGGTGCTGCAGAGGGGGAATTGGCATTGTCCAAATCCTCCAACAACACAGTGGCCAACTAAGCCCATGGTGAGGTTCTCTACAAGGTGAGGCCAGCATGCTGAGCATTCATCGAGCAATGCTAACACAGGAAAGAACTCTTCTCCATTGATCCTTCAAGCTTGCCAGTTGCTCATTTGCAGCTATTCATGAATTGGCCGTTATCAGAGCCCAAAAGTGTTTGCACCTGGACTTGGCCCCGGGCTGAACGCTTCAATAAGAAGGATGTCATTTAGAAACCTGTTTCTCCATCTGCATCTTTCCATATTTGTCTGGAGTTTTTCCCTGTGAAAGGTCACACTTCATATAAGTTGTCCGCTTCTCCGCAATACCAGAAACATGTTTTATTTTAACCAAACAAAAAAGTGCCCAGAATTTGTCATGTGACCTTAAGTCTAGGCAGTCCCTTGTTGAGCCTTCGGGGAACTTGATGGACACTCTTCTCCAGCCTCTGGTGGTCAAGTGACCTCCTTATTTACCTGATACCAAGCAAATCATCCAGAGATTGGAGAATGGAGAATGGATCATGGAGAATGGAGATTGGAGATTGGATCATGGAGAATAGAGATTGGAGAATGGAGAATAGAGATTGGAGAATAGAGATTGGATCATGGAGAATGGAGATTGGAGATTGGATCATGGAGAATAGAGATTGGAGAATGGAGATTGGATCATGGAGAATGGAGATTGTAGAATGGAGATTGGAGAATGGAGATTGGAGAATGGATCATGGGGAATGGAGATTGGAGAATGGAGATTGGATCATGGAGAATGGAGATTGGAGAATGGAGATTGGAGAATGGATCATGGGGAATGGAGATTGGAGAATGGAGAATGGATCATGGAGAATAGAGATTGGAGAATGCAGATTGGATCATGGAGATTGGAGAATGGATCATGGAGAATGGAGATTGGAGACTGGAGAATGGAGATTGGAGAATAGAGAATGGAGAATGGATCATGGAGATTGGAGAATGGATCATGGAGATTGGAGAATGGAGAATGGAGATTGGAGAATAGAGAATGGATCATGGTAACTGCATAGGACTACATCTATGGTGTTTTTTTTTTTAACCATATAATACTAATTTATTGACGTTTTCAAGAGGTAAACAAAACAACACCTTGTGGTAAGAGAAGAGCTAAACAATAAAGGTGAGGGGTGAAAAAATGGATTCCTAGTATGGTATGCATGAAAAGGGGTCTTTATTTAGGACAGCGGTCTCCAAACACAAATGTGGCCCTTTGCTTGCCTTTATCCTGCCCTTGCGTCACTTTTTTCCCACTAATACAAGGCACTATTCCTTCCTTTCACTGACACCAACAATGGGGCATGATTCCTTCCTTTCACTGACACCAACAATGGGGCATGATTCCTTCCACTGACACCAATGATGGGGTAATATTTCTCCCATTGACTCAAGATACTATTCCTCAAACTGACACCAGCAATTTGGCACTCTTACTCTCACAGACACCAGCATTGGGACCCCATTCCTCCCATTGATACCAATGATGGGGGTCATATTCCTACCATTGATACCAATGATGGGGGTCATATTCCTACCATTGATACCAATGATGGGGTCATATTCCTACCATTGATACCAATAATGGGAGTCATATTCCTACCATTGATACCAATGATGGGGGTCATATTCCTCCCATTGGTACTAAACATGGGGCACTATTCCTCCAATTGATACCAATGATGGGGGTCATATTCTTTCCATTGATACCAATGATGGGGCACTATTCCTCCCACTGACACCCATGATGGGGGCACTATTCCTCCCACTGACACCCATGATGGGGGCACTATTCCTCCCATTATTACCAATGATAGGCCATTGGTTACATCCATTGACATCGGGGGCATTTTCTACTTCATCTGAGCAAAGTACAGCCCCCTAAAGGATACTAAACTGGCCTTTGGAAAGATTGGAGACCCTTGATTTAAGGGATCAATCAATACTTTTAACCCTTAATAGGACATTGGTTCAGCCTCATCCTGAGTACAATTCCGATCACCAATCAATAAGAAGGATGTTCTAGAATTAGAAATGATTAAGGAGGCTGGAGAACCTAACAAATCACAAGGAACAACTGATTTAATTGCACTTTTGTTCACCTTAGAGAGGAGATGTTTAGGAGGTGACATGATTGCGATGTCCACATTAATGAATAGTGACTGTAGGGATGGTAACAGACGGGTTATATTAAGGTCCTTGACAAAGACATGTGGCCACAACTTGACGTTGGAGGAAATGAGGTTTGGTCTGAAATGGTGAATGGGCTTCTTCATGGTTAGCCCAGCAAAGGTGTGGAACTCTCTTCCCCAGGCAGTGCTGGCAATTTCAAAAGATGTCCAGATGCCTTCCTCAATATATAGGGGTATGTACTGTATATTCTTAGACAACTTATGGGGAACATTGCCACTATATGTGGATTGTATTTGGACTCCATGTTTGGTGGGGGGGGGGCATTGCCACCATATGTGGATCATATTTAGACTCCATCTTTGGTGGGGGAGCATTGCCACCATATGTGGATTGTATTTGGACTCCATCTTTGGTAGCGGGCATTGCCACCATATGTGGATCATATTTGGACTCCATGTTTGGTAGAGGGCATTGCCATCATATGTGGATTGTATTTTGGACTCCAGCTTTAGTGGGGGGCATTGCCACTATATGTGGAACATATTTGGGCTTCAGCTTTGGTGGGGGCATTGCCACCCTATGTGGCTTGTATTAGGGTTCCAGCTTTGGTGGGGGGCATTGCCACCACATATGGATCGTATTTGGACTCCAGCTTTTGTGGGGGGCATTGCCACCATATATGGATCGTATTTGGACTCCAGCTTTTGTGGGGGGCATCGCCGCCCTATATGGATATTTGGAATCCAGCTTTTGTGGGGGGCATCGCCGCCCTATATGGATATTTGGAATCCAGCTTAGGTAGAGGACATTGCAACCATTTGTGGATCATATGTGGACTCCAGCTTTGGTGGAAGGAACTTCCACCATCTGTGGATCGTATTTGGACTCCATTTTTGGTAGAGGGCATTGCCACCATATGTGCATCATATTTGGACTCCATCTTAGGTGGGGAGCATTGCCACCATATGTGGATTGTATTTGAACTCCATCTTTGGTAGAGGGCATTGCCAACATATGTGGATTGTATTTGAACTCCATCTTTGGTAGAGGGCATTGCCACCATATATGGATCGTGTTTTGGACTCCAGCTTTATTGGTGGTGGGCGGGCATTGCCACTATATGTAAATCATATTTGGGCTTCAGCTTTGGGGGGGCATTGCCACTATATGTGGAACATAATTGGGCTCCAGCTTTGGTGGGGGCATTGCCACCCTATGTGGCTTGTGTTAGGACTCCAGCTTTGGTGGGGGGCATTGCCACCATATATGGATCGTATTTGGACTCCAGCTTTTGTGGGGGGCATCGCCGCCCTATATGGATATTTGGAATCCAGCTTAGGTAGAGGACATTGCAACCATTTGTGGATCATATGTGGACTCCAGCTTTGGTGGAAGGAACTTCCACCATCTGTGGATCGTATTTGGACTCCATTTTTGGAAGAGGGCATTGCCACCATATGTGCCTCATATTTGGACTCCATCTTAGGTGGGGAGCATTGCCAACATATGTGGATTGTATTTGAACTCCATCTTTGGTAGAGGGCATTGCCAACATATGTGGATTGTATTTGAACTCCATCTTTGGTAGAGGGCATTGCCACCATATGTGGATTGTATTTGAACTCCATCTTTGGTAGAGGGCATTGCCACCATATATGGATCGTGTTTTGGACTCCAGCTTTATTGGTGGTGGGCGGGCATTGCCACTATATGTAAATCATATTTGGGCTTCAGCTTTGGGGGGGCATTGCCACTATATGTGGAACATAATTGGGCTCCAGCTTTGGTGGGGGCATTGCCACCCTATGTGGCTTGTGTTAGGACTCCAGCTTTGGTGGGGGGCATTGCCACCATATGCGGATGGTATTTGGGCTCCAGCTTTGGTGGGGAGCATTGCCACCCTATGTGGCTTGTGTTAGGACTTCAGCTTTGGTGGGGAGCATTGCCACCATATGTGGATCTAATTTGGGTTTGGTGGGGGGGGGGGGGGCATTACTATCCCACCATACGTACAGTCTCTTCATTTTAATCAGGCAGTCCTGACCGGTAGACTAGCCCTGAGATAAAAGAAGCAGCGAGACGCAACTCTGCGACACACGTAGCACGATAAGTAACAAAGTGTTCCTCAACTCGACCAAAACTTCATCCCACGCTGCAATCAGGAGAAGTGGCCCCGGACATCAATCACGCGATGGCGGTAATAAATAGTGAGATGTAGAACATACTCAAAGATTGCGCAGCAGTGGGAGAGAAACAATAATTATAGAACTTAGCAGCCATCCTCGCCCGTATCACACGCAGTCTCTATCTCACCCATGAGGGGGATTTTGATAAATTGCCCATTTTCAGATCCAGACACCTACAGACATGTGGCAGCTTCAGAGATTCGCTAATGTACAGTACAGGAGATGCCTCTGCAAGCACCCGGCAAACATACACGACACAGACTGAGATGGAGAGAGATGGCAAAGGGGTTGGAAAGTCTGTTCAGCCAGTCTTGTGATCCAGGATCTCAATGCCAGACGCCGACCATCACATTTCTCAGTTGCGGTTGGGCAAGGTGTCCCGGTCACCGACCGGCAAGGGATGTGGGAGTGGGCTTTAGCTATGGAGATGACCAGCTGAGATTCTCTTTCAATCTCTGTGTGACACCGATGAAATAGGTGACGTGGCGAATCAGCCGGGAAGTCTTTTGGTGTAATAAATAAACGTTCGCTCAATACCTTCGACAATCTCCAGCCCTCTATTATTATTACCCCGCACAACCAAACCTACAACCCTTTGTTTCCTACCACCAAAGTGGTCACCAACCTGCTCCCCAGCTCTAGAATAGACAATAACACCTCTTATATGTTTTTCGGGTAAAGGGTGGTAAAAACAGATGGTTGAGCTGGAGTTTACCGGCCTTGGTCACTGAACCACAGGTTAATGTGGTCATGTTAGTGCACACTGCTTGGGTTGTGGTGCAGCAACAGGTTGCAGCTGACAGGCAGTACAGACGCCAAATGTGACCCATTCAAGTGAATGGAGCCTTGCCGAAACCGTACTGCGACCGCAATAGAAGCGAATGGGGTGCAGCTCTGGAGCCTTGCCGAAACCATGCTGTGACCGCAGACAAGTGGATATGATGTGGTTCTGGAGCCTTGCCGAAACCATACTGCGACCTCAATACAAGCGGATGGGGCGCGGCTCTGGAGCCTTGCCAAAACCATACTGAGACTGCAATACAAGCGGATGGGACACGGTTCTGGAGCCTTGCCGAAACCATGCTGTGACCACAAGACAAGTGGATGGGATGTGGTTCTGGAGCCTTGCCGAAACCATACTGCGACCATAATATATCGGGTGGGATGTGTCTGGAGCCTTGCCGAAACCATAGTGCAACCTCAATACAAGTGGATGGGGCGTGGCTCTGGAGCCTGGCCAAAACCATACTGCGACCGCAATACAAGCGGATGGGCGCAGTTCTGGAGCCTTCCCGAAACCATACTGCGACCGCAATACAAGCGGATGGGCGCAGTTCTGGAGCCTTCCCGAAACCATACTGCGACCGCAAGACAAGCGGATGGGCGCGGTTCTGGAGCCTTGCCAAAACCATACTGCAACCGCAATACAAGCGGATGGGTGCGGTTCTGGAGCCTTACCGATATCATACTGCGACTGCAATAGAAGCGGATGGGCGCAGTTCTGGAGCCTTGCCGAAACCATACTGCGACCGCAATACAAGCGGATGGGCGCGGTTCTGGAGCCTTGCTGAAACCATACTGCGACCGCAATACAAGCGGATAGGGCGCGGTTCTGGAGCCTTGCCAAAACCATACTGCGACCGCAATACAAGCGGATGGGCGCGGTTCTGGAGCCTTGCCGAAACCATACTGCGACCGCAATACAAGCGGATGGGGCGCGGTTCTGGAGCCTTGCCAAAACCATACTGCGACCGCAATACAAGCGGATGGGGCGTAACTCTGCAGGCTTTCAGTGGTTAGGACACGTGTTAGGGAGGCAACACATCAACTCCATGCTGACTGTTAAATGTGAAAAGTGATCCACCATGGAGGGGCAAACACATACATGTACAACTGGTGAGGCCACCATTCTCTCCTCCTGTCAGCACGTTCAAGCTGTAGACTGACAGCACTCTGGGAGGCAACAGCTCCCTGATTGGCTGAGTGCCTCCACACCCTTTCCTCCTCTGACTGCTGCTGGACAGAGGGTTCAAGAAGTCGATCATCCACACAGATTTAGGTCCCTATACTATAGGCATGACTGGATTAAAGCCCAATTCTACTCAACTGGGGAAAACAGCTCAGGTGACCGATATAGCAAATAAATAAAAAAAAAAGCAAACAAATAAATAAATAAATAGATAAATGAATGAAGAAATAATTGAATGTATTAATGAAGGAATAAATGAAATAATGAATACACAAATAAATAAATATAATAAGCAAATAAATTAAAAAAAGAATACATACATTATTTTTATTATTATTATTAATAATAATAACAATAATATTTTAAAACAAACATATATATATATACACACAGACATAATAACATAATGAAGTATATATAAATAATATGATTGAACGATAAATACAGTCATTAATCAATAAATACATTATCGAAAATAAATAAACAAACATAAATGATGAATAAATAAATGAACAAATAAAGGAATGAATAGATAAATGAATAAATAAATAAATAACTGAACTAAATAAATAAATAAATACAAACATACATACATACATATATGAAAGAAAGAAAGAAAGAAAGAAAGAAAGAAAGAAAGAAAGAAAGAGAGGGGGGGCAGAGAGAGAGAGAGAGAGAGAGAGAGAGAGAGGAAGAAAGAGAGAGAGAGAGAGAGAGAGAGAGAGAGAGGGGGGGGGAAGAGAGAGAGAGAGAGAGGGGGGGGAAGAGAGAGAGAGAGAGGGGGGGGGGAGAAAAAAAGAAAGAAAGAGGAAGAGAGGGGGGGGGCAGAGAGAGAGAGAGAGATGGGGGCAGAGAGAGAGGGGGGAGAGAGAGAGAGAAAGAAGGGAAGAAAGAAAGAAAGAGAGAGAGAGGGGGCAGAGAGATAGAGAGGGGGGAGAGAACGGAAAAGAGAGGGGGGGAAGGAAGGAAGAAAGAAAAAGGAAAGAAAGAAAGTAAGGGAGAGAGAGGGGGGGGGCAGAGAGGGGGGGGAGAGAAAGGAAAGAAAGAAAGCAAGAAAGAAAGAAAGAAAGAAAGAAAAAAAGAAAGAAAGAAAGAAAGAAAAAAAGAAAGAGAGAGATAGAGAGGGGGGAGAGAACAGAAGAGAGAGAGAAAGAGAGAGGGGGGGTGAGAGAGCGAGATAGAGAGGGGGGGAGGAGAGATGGGAGAGAGAGGAGAGAGAGAGGGAGAGGGGGGGAGAGAGATAGAGAGGGGGGAGGAGAGATGGGAGAGAGAGGAGAGAGAGGGGGGAGAGAGGGGGGGGGCAGAGAGATATAGAGGGGGGATGGAAGAGAGAGAGAGAGAGAGGGGGGGGAGTGAGAAGGCGAGAGAGAGAGGGGGGGAGGGGGGAGTGAGAGAGAGAGGGGGGAGGAAGAAGGAAGAAAGAAAGAGGAAGAGAAAGAAAGAAAGAGAGAGAGGGGGGGGGGAGAGAGAGAGAAAGGAAGGAAGAAAGAAAATTAAATGAATAGATGATGAAAGAAAATAATTAAATAAATAAATACAAAAAAAATTCATTAATTAAATAAATAAAGAAATTAATTGAATAAAGAAATGAAATAAACAGAAAAATAAATAAAATAAATAAATCTTTATCTATGCGGAAAAAAAAAAAAAGTTTTGGCCGGCAATATAATTTAGGCTCCACCTCCCTTGCCAATTTATGCCTGGACTATTAAGCCACACCCCTTTTAAGGTATCCAATACCATGATTGTGTTTTTAGGGAGGTCGCCGTATCCACTATTGAGGCTGCGTGCCAGTTGGATGGGACAGGTTGCGTCTGATCTCCTTATGCAGAGAAGTATGAAAGCCTTCAGTCATCCCAACCTTCTGTCGTTGCCAGACAAGATTTAACACAACATGTTAAACACGGCCTATGGGAAAATGTACATGTTTGTGTTCAGAGGAAGGCAATGACTGTATCTGCAGATTAGCACTTACACCGCATGGAGCCTTTCATTGCACAAAATCATTTTCCCAACCGGCTACGTGAAACCTTTCTTATGTTCTGCACACCTGCCTCCAGTGTGACGGATTCGCATTCCTCCGGCCCTGCCTCATTGTCTGATTAAGTGTTATATTAATAGCGTGGCTAATTTTCCCCACGCTGATACTGTACAGTTACACCCAAATAGGAAACAGTCTGGAGAAGACTAGGTGATAATTAACAGGTTATGCATTCTTTCAGAAGTCTGCATCAAATATGTTGTTGGGGCAAGGGGAGAAGACATTGATCCCTCAATGGCCAAAGTTGGCCTTGGTCTAGGGTGTCAGGCCGGCCAGGGATGGTCCATTGCCTCCCATATCTTGTGTCAGGGAGACACTCCCCTATGTAATGAAAAGTTCCAGCCACTTCCATTCCTACTGGGATAATCTGGCCTGATTCTTCTTGGTACCATCCCAGGACAGGTTGATGGATCAGCGTGTGGACCCACTCTGGGACCGTGCATCTAGAACCCAACTGCTAGCAGATCAGGAAGAAAGTTTGTCCTGTCCTTCCTCTTGGCTACCCAAGGTAACCAAGGTGCATCAAATACGTTGTTGGGGCAAGGGAAGAAGACATTGATCCTTGAATGGCCAAAGCTGGCCTTGGTCTAGGGTGTCAGGCCGGCCAGGGATGGTCCATTGCCACCCATATCTTGCGTCAGGGAGACACTCCCCTATGTAATGAAAAGTTCCAGCCACTTCCATTCCTACTGGGATAATCTGGCCTGATTCTTCTTGGTACCATCCCAGGACAGGTTGATGGATCAGCGTGTGGACCCACTCTGGGACCGTGCATCTAGAACCCAACTGCTAGCAGATCAGGAAGAAAGTTTGTCCTGTCCTTCCTCTTGGCTACCCAAGGTAACCAAGGTGCATCAAATACGTTGTTGGGGCAAGGGAAGAAGACATTGATCCTTGAATGGCCAAAGCTGGCCTTGGTCTAGGGTGTCAGGCCGGCCAGGGATGGTTCATTGCCACCCATATCTTGCGTCAGGGAGACACTCCCCTATGTAATGAAAAGTTCCAGCCGCTTCCATTCCTACCGGGACAATCTGGCCTGATTCTTCTTGGTACCATCCCAGGACAGGTTGATGGATCAGCGTGTGGACCCACTCTGGGACCGTGCATCTAGAACCCAACTGCTAGCAGATCAGGAAGAAAGTTTGTCCTGTCCTTCCTCTTGGCTACCCAAGGTAACCAAGGTGCATCAAATACGTTGTTGGGGCAAGGGAAGAAGACATTGATCCTTGAATGGCCAAAGCTGGCCTTGGTCTAGGGTGTCAGGCCGGCCAGGGATGGTCCATTGCCACCCATATCTTGCGTCAGGGAGACACTCCCCTATGTAATGAAAAGTTCCAGCCGCTTCCATTCCTACCGGGACAATCTGGCCTGATTCTTCTTGGTACCATCCCAGGACAGGTTGATGGATCAGCGTGTGGACCCACTCTGGGACCGTGCATCTAGAACCCAACTGCTAGCAGAATAAGAAGAAAGTTTGTCCTGCCCTTCCACTTGGCTACCCAAGGTGTACTGGCTGTCAGTGGCCAAATTGACCCCTTTAGGGTCCCAGTCACAAACTTCAACGTACCTTGAGTAGCTACAGCATCCAACTTTGTTAGAATGATACAGTATAGCTAGTCAGTGGGGAAAGACTGGGAGGGTGGAGGTAGTTGGTTGGCCAAGAGGGGCAGGAAGAATAATTCTAACCATGAATATGAATACCATGACCTACTCAAGGCCATCTAGTTTGCAATCCAAGCTGTACTGACTCATAGCACACAAATTGCCCCTTTCAGGGTCCCAGTCACAAATGTGTATGTTCCTGGAGTGGCTACAGCATCCAACTTTTTTAGAATGATACAACATAGCAAGTCAGTGGGGAAGGACTGGGAGGGTGGGGGTAGTTGGTTGACCCAGGGGGGCAGGAAGAATAATTCTAACCATGAATATGAATACCATGACCTATTCAAGGCCATCTAGTTTGCAATCCAAGCTGTACTGACTCATAGCACACAAATTGCCCCTTTCAGGGTCCCAGTCACAAACTTTGATGTTCCTTGAGTGGCTACAGCATCCAGTTTTGTTAGAATGATGCAACATAGCAAGTCAATGGAGTCAGACTGAGGGGTGAGCTGGTAGATAGTTGGGCTAGGCGGGCAGGAAGAATAATTCTGACCACAAATATGCACATGATTTACTCAAGGTATGCAGTTGCTCTGCTTGAGAACCTCTATGAAGGAACAGATCTGAGGCAACGTCCCCAAAAATGGTTAGACTGAGACTGTGCTAGATACACACAAATGACGTTGATGCCCTTTTACACCAACCTGAGCGGAATAGGGTAGACAATATAGTGCCTTACCAATGGCCAAAAAGAAGTAGAAGGTAAGAGGAAAACAAGCCATGGCGCTTCAAGTGCTATATGGTACCCCCTTCTTCGGGACTGAAATTACTGTTTGAGGTGGAAGGGTAGACTTAAAGGAGGTAATGGATTCAGCAACAGTATAGATCCTTATTTTAAAGCAGGCTTGTTTAGAGACTCCCTGGTTCCTCCCCCCTGCCTCCCCATCAACATAGTAATGCTAGATGATGTCATCATCTGGAGAGGTTTGGTCTACAGGAGCCCATGCAAAGGCCAAGGGCAAGTTCCTCACAGAACTTGACTTACTGTACATAAAGAATCCTCCTATATCCATGAGATACCTTCTCATGTGTCAGTTGTCTACAGTCATGCCTTTGTCAGACCTCTATCAGGACTCTACCAACCCTAACACAGTTCAAGAGTTCACACCGGCCACCAAAACTTGCTAAATCTGACCACGTATGCAGTATGTATGGCCAAATCTGTTAAAATTACATTTGCGCGACAGATGGGTTGAGCAGTCACATAAGCCTGCGTGTAATTATTATAGGAATCCTGAAACTGTGGGAGGACCGTGGCTAGTGACCAATTGATGTGGACTGATGCCCATCCCAGGCCTACTCAGCTGGCAGGCTCGTGAATCACAGGCTGGAGAAAATTGTTTAAAATTTCAGTTATCTCTCCCCGTCATACAAGGTAGAAGAGCATACCAGACCCAATTCATCCGGAGCACAGCACATACGGTGAAAGGTTTGTAATCTACTTCTAAGAGACAGGCACAAAAACCCAAATAGCACTTAAAGTATGCTAAAGTGGCCCCTAAACCAATGGAGGCCCTCAACCAACAGCTTAAAGAATCAAGACCACAATATTTAAGATTACAGTTCCAAAAGCTCTCCCCTGTACTCGTGACCCTGAAGAATGAATCGGCCAACAATGCTGGTTAGATTGTCAGCTTCTCAGGCTAAGGGTAGATCTTGGAGGACGGGTAAACTTGGAGAGATCTCTTTTTTGATAGCTTGGGGCATAGGTTTAGGTCACTTCAGCTTATACCTATTGAGAGGTGAAGGGGGATACCGCTCAAATCTTTGAAAAAGGAAAAGTGGAACACCTTTTAGCTTCTGAATTCTCTGGAAATAGACACGCCCCCCACCACACACCAATCAGAAGCAATGTTTAGTAAGCAAGACCCTGATGCAATACAGCAACTCAACTACTCTAGTTATTTGGTGCTTACCTATCTTTGGAGGAGAAACCATCACTCCGGCTTTTCTAACCTGCCCAGTAGACCTTTACTATTAAGACTGGTCAGCCAGAGATTCATTTTTGGTGCACCCATACATTGGGACTGTAGCCAATCAGTTAACAGTCATCTCTAACCAATGGAAAGCTTTGGTGCTGACTTATCCTTGGTGGAGAAACCATCACTCAGGCTTTTCTAAACTGTCCAGTTGATGGTTACTATGAAGACTGGTCAACCAGAGATGAATTTTTGCCACCATCAAACACTGAGGTTGTCACCCATTCTGGCCAGATCAGTCAACAGTCATATCCAACCAATGAACCGGTTTGGTGCTGACTTATCTTTGGTGGAGAAACCATCACTCGGGCTTTTCTAAACTGTCTAGTTGACCTTTACTATGAAGATTGGTCAACCAGAGATTCATTTTTGCTACCAACAGACACTGAGGCTGTCACCCAATCTGGCCAGATCAGTCAACAGTCATATCCAACCAATGAATCGGTTTGGTGGTGACTTATCTTTGGTGGAGAAACCATCACTTAAGCTTTTTTAAACTGTCCAGTTGACTGTAACTACAAAGATTGGTCAACCGGAGATGCATTTTTAGCACCCACATACATTGGGGCTGTAGCCAATCAGTTAATAGTCAGCTCTAACCAATGGACAGGTTTGGTGCTGACCTATTTTTGGTGGCAAAACCATCACTCAGGCTTTTCTAAGCTGTCCAGTTGGCCGTAACTATAAAGATTGGTCAACCAGAGATGAATTTTTGGCACCCACATACATCGGGGCTGTAACCAATCAGTTAACAGTCATCTCTAACCAATGGAAAGCTTTGGTGCTGACTTATCCTTGATGGAGAAACCATCACTCAGGCTTTTCTAAGCTATCCAGTTGATGGTTACTATGAAGATTGGTTAATCAGAGATGAATTTTTGGCATCAACAGACACTGGGGCTGTAACCCATTCTGGCCAGATCAGTCAACAGTCAAACCCAACCAATGAACTGGTTTGGTGGTGACTTTTCTTTGGTGGAGAAACCATCACTTAGGCTTTTTAAACCTGTCCAGTTGGCCATAACTATAAAGATTGGTCAACCCTCGTGTATTGTTTTGTTACTGTATTGTCTCATGTTCTGTCCCCCCACTATAATGTACAGCGCTGAGCAAACCTTCTGCAGCTATATAAATACTGTATAATAATAATAATAACCACAGATGCATTTTTAGCACCCACATACATGAGGACTGTAGCCAATCAGTTAACAGTCATCTCTATCCCATGGACAGGTTTGGTGCTGACTTATTTTTGGTGGCAAAACCATCACTTAGGCTTTTCTAAGCTGTCCAGTTGGCCGTAACTGTAAAGATTGGTCAACCAGAGATGTATTTATGGCACCCACATACATCGGGACTGTAGCCAATCAGTTAACAGTCATCTCTAACCAATGGAAAGCTTTGGTGTTGACTTATCTTTGGGGGAGAAACCATCACTCAGGCTTTTCTAACCTGTCTAGTTGATCTTTACTATGAAGATTGGTTAACCAATGGACAGGTTTGGTGCTGACCTATTTTTGGTGGCAAAACCATCACTCAGGCTTTTCTAAGCTGTCCAGTTGGCCGTAACTATAAAGATTGGTCAACCAGAGATGAATTTTTGGCACCCACATACATCGGGGCTGTAACCAATCAGTTAACAGTCATCTCTAACCAATGGAAAGCTTTGGTGCTGACTTATCCTTGATGGAGAAACCATCACTCAGGCTTTTCTAAGCTATCCAGTTGATGGTTACTATGAAGATTGGTTAATCAGAGATGAATTTTTGGCATCAACAGACACTGGGGCTGTAACCCATTCTGGCCAGATCAGTCAACAGTCAAACCCAACCAATGAACTGGTTTGGTGGTGACTTTTCTTTGGTGGAGAAACCATCACTTAGGCTTTTTAAACCTGTCCAGTTGGCCATAACTATAAAGATTGGTCAACCCTCGTGTATTGTTTTGTTACTGTATTGTCTCATGTTCTGTCCCCCCACTATAATGTACAGCGCTGAGCAAACCTTCTGCAGCTATATAAATACTGTATAATAATAATAATAACCACAGATGCATTTTTAGCACCCACATACATGAGGACTGTAGCCAATCAGTTAACAGTCATCTCTATCCCATGGACAGGTTTGGTGCTGACTTATCCTTGATGGAGAAACCATCACTCAGGCTTTTCTAACCTGTCTAGTTGATCTTTACTATGAAGATTGGTCAACCAGAAATGAATATTTTGCCACCAACAGACACTGAGGCTGTCAACCATTCTGGCCAGATCAGTCAACAGTCATATCCAACCAATAAACTGGTTTGGTGGTGTCTTATCTTTGGTGGAGAATCCATCACTCGGGCTTTTCTAAACTATCTAGTTAACCATTACTATGAAGATTGGTCAACCAGAGATGAATTTTTGCACCAACAGACATTGGGGCTGTCACCCAATCTGGCCAGATCACGTAACAGTCATCTCTAATCAATGGACAGCTTTGCGCTGACTCATTTATGGGGGAAGGCTTCTAACCTGTCCAGTGAGCCTTTTTTATTAGGATTAGTCAACCAACGATGATTCTTTTGCACCCACATGCATCGGGATGTCACCCAGTCTGTCCAGACCAGTCACAAGTCGTCTCTAACCAACAGATATCTTTAGTGCTGAGGGAGAACCTGTCCCTCAGGATTTTTTACACTGTCCGGTTGACATTTAAGGATTGGTTAACCAGTGATTAATTTTTAGCACCCACATACATGGGGGCTGTCACCCAATCCGGCCAATCAGCTAACACTCATTTCTAAGCAACGGACAGCTCTGGTGCTGACTAATCTTTGGTGGAGAAATCAACCCCCAGGCTTTTTAGTTGACCTTTACTAATATGATTGGTCAACCAGAGATGAATTTTTGGCACCCACAGACATTGGGGCTGTAGCCAATCAGTTAACAGTCATCTCTAACCAATGGAAAGCTTTGGTGCCGACTTATCCTTGGTGGAGAAACCATCACTTAGGCTTTTCTAACCTGTCCAGTCGAACTTCACTATGAAGATTGGTCAACCAGAGATTATTTTTTGCCACCAACAGACACTGGGGCTATCACCCATTCTGGTCAGATCAGTCAATAGTCATATCCAACCAATGAATCGGTTTGGTGGTGACTTATCTTTGGTGGAGAAACCATCACTTAGGCTTTTTTAACCTGTCCAGTTGACTGTAACTATAAAGATTGGTCAACCGGAGATGCATTCTTAGCACCCACATACAGTCAGGTCCATAAATATTGGGACATGGACACAATTCTAACATTTTTGGCGCTATACACCACAATGGATTTGAAATGAAACGAACAAGATGTGCTTTAACTGCAGACTGTCAGCTTTAATTTGAGGGTATTTACATCCAAATCAGGTGAACGGTGTAGGAATTACAACAGTTTGCATATGTGCCTCCCACTTGTTAAGGGACCAAAAGTAATGGGACAATTGGCTTCTCAGCTGTTCCATGGCCAGGTGTGTGTTATTCCCTCATTATCCCAATTACAATGAGCAGATAAAAGGTCCAGAGTTCATTTCAAGTGTGCTATTTGCATTTGGAATCTGTTGCTGTCAACTCTCAAGATGAGATCCAAAGAGCTGTCACTATCAGTGAAGCCATCATTAGGCTGAAAAAACAAAACAAACCCATCAGAGAGATAGCAAAAACATTAGGCGTGGCCAAAACAACTGGAACATTCTTAAAAAGAAGGAACGCACCGGTGAGCTCAGCAACACCAAAAGACCCGGAAGACCACAGAAAACAACTGTGGTGGATGAGCGAAGAATTCTTTCCCTGATGAAGAAAACACCCTTCACAACAGTTGGCCGGATCAAGAACACTCTCCAGGAGGTAGGTGTATGTGTGTCAAAGTCACCAATCAAGAGAAGACTTCACCAGAGTGAATACAGAGGGTTCACCACAAGATGGAAACCATTGGTGAGCCTCAAACACAGGAAGGCCAGATTAGAGTTTGCCAAACGACATGTAAAAAAGCCTTCACAGTTCTGGAACAACATCCTATGGACAGAGGAGACCGACATCAACTTGTACCAGAGTGATGGGAAGAGAAGAGGATGGAGAAGGAACTGCTCATGGTCCTCAGCATACCACCTCATCAGTGATCATGGTGGTGGTAGTGTCATGGCGTGGGCATGTATGGCTGCCAATGGAACTGCTTCTCTTGTATTTATTGATGATGTGACGGCTGACAGAAGCAGCCGGATGAATTGTGAAGTGTTTCGGGAATATTATCGGCTCATATTCAGCCAAATGCTTCACAACTCATTGGACACTGCACAGTGCAGATGGACAATGACCCAAAGCAGACTGCAAAAGCAACCAAAGAAGTGGAATGTTCTGCAATGGCCCATCACCTGACCTGAATCCGATGGAGCATTTCACTTGCTGAAGACAAAACTGAAGGGAAAATGCCCCAAGAACAAGCAGGAACTGAAGACAGTTGCAGTAGAGGCCTGGCAGAGCATCACCAGGGATGACACCCAGCGTCTGGGGATGTCTATGTGTTCCACACTTCAGGCTGTCATTGACTGCAAAGGATTTGTAACCAAGTATTAAAAAGTGAAAGTTTGATTTATGATATTTATTCTGTCCCATTACTTTTGGTCCCTTAACAAGTGGGAGACACCTATGCAAACTGTTGTCATTCCTACACCGTTCACCTGATTTGGATGTAAATACCCTCAAATTAAAGCTGACAGTCTTCAGTTAAAGCTCATCTTGTTTGTTTCATTTCAAATCCATTGTGGTGTATAGAGCCAAAAATGTTAGAATTGTGTCCATGTCCCAATATTTATGGACCTGACTGTACATCAGGGCTGTAGCCAATCAGTTAACAGTCATCTTTAACCAATGGACAGGTTTGGTGATGACCTATTTTTGGTGGCAAAACCATCACTCAGGCTTTTCTAAGCTGTCCAGTGGGCCGTAACTATAAAGATTGGTCAACCAGAGATGCATTTTTAGCACCCACATACATCGGGACAGCTTTTGTGCTGAATCATCTTTGGTGAGGAAACCATCACTCAGGCTTTCCTAACCTGTCCAGTTGAACTTTACTATGAAGATTGGTCAACCAGAGATTAATTTTTGCCACCAACAGACACTGAGGCTGTCACCCAATCTGGCCAGATCAGTCAATAGTCATATCCAACCAATGAATCGGTTTGGTGGTGACTTATCTTTGGTGGAGAAACCATCACTTAGGCTTTTTTAACCTGTCCAGTTGACTGTAACTATAAAGATTGGTCAACCGGAGATGCATTCTTAGCACCCACATACATCGGGGCTGTAGCCAATCAGTTAACAGTCATCTTTAACCAATGGACAGGTTTGGTGCTGACCTATTTTTGGTGGCAAAACCATCACTCAGGCTTTTCTAAGCTGTCCAGTGGGCCGTAACTATAAAGATGCATTTTTAGCACCCACATACATCGGGACAGCTTTTGTGCTGACTCATCTTTGGTGAGGAAACCATCACTCGGTCTTTCCTAACCTGTCCAGTTGAACTTTACTATTAAGATTGGTCAACCAGGGATCAACTGTTGGCACTCACATACACCCAATCCGGTCAGATCAGTCAACAGATATCTCAATCCACAGCTAAAAGACACCAGAAAACCACCAGAGTATGCTTTAGTTATATCAATTTTTTCCCTCCGGTGACTTGGGAAACCTTTTTCTTGTTATTTCAAGTGGAAAATTCAGTGAGCCTCACACCAAATCCCAGGGGAGACAACTAGAGTGAATGGCACGGCTCTCTCTCTCTCTAGTTCTTTCTTGCTATGACCTCTCCAATATTGACATCTTCCCGAACACGGGTAAGGGGAGCTTGTTCCAGCATTTACAGCCACATAATGAGGGGAGCGGATCCGGAGGCAGCACAGGGGGGGCATTTGTTATGCAGAACAGTACGGATGCTCATGACATAACCTCATTGTTAACTCACAAAGAGCCGAAATAAAAGGAAAACACAAAGACCCAGAAAAACCAACAAGGAGAAACCGGGGAAGCCAGCAGAGCTGCCCCTCATTTACTAAGCTCTGCAGCAAATGCCCTTGCAGAGGGCAACTTCATTTGCAAAGTGCACAGTCTATTTGCCTTTAGTAAATCAACCCCCCGAAGAAAAGTTTCATGCAGTTGGCACTCACCCTGAAACTCCCCGGCGCTGTTATCTCGGGAGCTGCTCATGCAGTTCTCCAGGTAAATCCCATCCTTGTAGCAGTCGTCCTTCTTCTTGGTAAAGCCCGTCACCTCGTTCGGTTGAGACTGAACCTCCCCGTCGTGGCAGGCGCAAGGAGTCTGCATAATGCCACAAGGGTGGAAGCTGCTGCTGCTGCTCAGGCAGGTGTCAAGCCACTTACAGAGGATCTGGCAAGCCGCCTTCCTTGGGTTGCGGTTGCCCAAAACCAGGTATTCCAAGGAGAAGTCGGTCTCCTGAGGCTTGTTGGTCTTCCATTGCAGCTGAGTGTCCTCCTTTTTGGGCAAAGTCTGCTTCATTTGGAGGAACTGCTTGTTGGACTGTAGAAAAGCGTATTGGACAGAACTGTCGCAGAGTTTCAAGACATCGTCGAAACTCTCCATCCCCAAGTACGTCCGCGTGGACTCCAGGAACGAGTCAAACTGAGAGGTCCTGATCTGCTGGTGGTCGCATATACCTGCCGGCTTGGAGACTTTCACGTACAACGTGTACCTCCTGGGGTCCGGGTTCTGGATAATCCAAGCGCACAGCGAAGAGTTCAAGGGAAAGAGAGACAAAGAGGAGAAATAGCCGTAAAATTCCCCCTGCACTTGCGTGGTGCAAGAATTGTGTCCGAAGTCCAGGCTGGCCGCCGTCCAGGCAAAAAAAAGTGACAACGTGAAAAGCAAGTGGTGGGAAGATTCAGCGCTCCTCATCCTAGGTCTCTGGTCCTTTGGAATTCAAAGTAATTGTCAAGCAGGGGCCAGATCTTGGACATAACAGGTACAGCAGGAGGAAAAAAAAGGCAGTTTATGAGGCTTGGAGGAAAATGAGTCCCAGGCTCGGTGCGCTTGTCTCAGACGCCCCCGTGTGGACGCAAAGCTCCAATCTGGAAGAGAAAGAAAAAGAAGACGGATTAACTCTTACTGACGGAAACTCAACATCTCCGCAATCGTTCAACAGAGCGGCTTTCACATCATCAACAACTCCCAATTTTTTAAAAAAATTCAATGACCACATCATAATGAGAAAATCAGCAAATTTTATTTTTCAATTCGTTGCGTTACAACCAGGGGCGGACTGACAACTCATGGGGCCCCCGAGCAATAGGGGATCATGGGGCCCCTGTGTCCTTGCCCAAACTCAAAAAAGCCTATGAAAAAGGTACCAGGGGAATCTCATGGGGCCCCCTACTGACCCCGGGCCCTCGGGCAGTGCCCGAGTTTCCAAATGGTCAGTCCGCCCCTGGTTACAACGACACCCTACAAATCGGCAACGAAGGTTTGAGTCGGGTGCGAATGAACGCCGTTGTCACCGTCTAACGCCATCGCAAGCTGAGATAACTTAACTGCCTCGGCGCCGCGGCGACCAGCGAAGGCTCCCTCCTCCGTAGCGACGTGGAGACGACTATGGACACCTCTACGGGAAGGAAGGTCTCCACCGAGGAACGGCATCGCCTTCCCTGCCTCTTCCAACACCGCCGAAGGCAAAGAAAAAAATCGCCCCCACCCCCCGCAATTGTATCTCCGATTGTCCTAAATCCAAGGAGACCGAAGAAGAAATGCGGCTCAACGACTCCGAGTCTCGAGTGTTAAAGCGAACGTTCGGCTTTCAAAAGGAAATTGATTTTCTTAGCCGGAGACATTTCTCTTTGGGAACCGAGCGATCGCCTTTCCTACGGAAACCTTCCTGACCAGCCGGTCCTCCTCGCTGCCCATCGGGAGACGAATCTCCTACTGAATGTTACGGGTGTGAAAAGGGGGGGGGGTAACGTCTCCAGATGGGTCCCAAAAAACAAAACAAAATTCCTTGCGGTGCGTCGGTATTCCTCAGAAGCGGGTTGGCTTCTCCTGACGGGGCGCAGAGGCTGGCATGCTGCAAACACAAGTACTCCTGTCATTGGAGACAGAGGGACCTGCTTGTTGCATGCAGATCTCTGCGCGACTCGCAACCGCCTCTGACGGAGAGTAACGTCGGGTATTGGCACAAAATGATACAAAAAATATGACGCCTAGATGGGGGATACAAGAGCTTATCGGATCACAGAAAAGGAATAAAAATATACTCCAGAAATACTCCATTTCCTTAAAAATAAAAAAGGAATAAAAATGTATAAAAAAAATTACAGAAATACTCCACTGCCTAAAAATGTATCAAAAAATTCCAGGAATAACTCACGACCCAAACACATATCAAGAATACTCCAGAAATACTCCATTTTCTTAAAAATAAAATAAGAATAAAAATGATAAACAAAAAATTCTCCAGGAATACTTCATTACCCCAAAATCTATAAATAATACTACAGAAATACTCAACTGCCTAAAAATGTATCAAAAAATACTCCAGCAATAACTCACTACCCAAAAACATATAAAAAATACTCCAGAAATACTCCATTTCCTTAAAAATAAAATAAGAATAAAAATGATTTAAAAAAATTCTCCAGGAATACTCCACTGCCTAAAAATGTATCAAAAAATACTCCAGCAATAACTCACTACCCAAAAATGTATCAAAAATACTCCAGAAATACTCCATTGACTAAAACTGTATTTAAAAAAACTCCAGGAATACTTCATTACCCCAAAATGTATCAAAAATACTACAGAAATACTCAACTGCCTAAAAATGTATCAAAAAATACTCCAGGAATAATTCACTACCCAAAAACATATAAAAAATACTCCAGAAATACTCAATTTCCTTAAAAATAAAATAAGAATAAAAATGATTTAAAAAAATTCTCCAGGAATACTCCACTGCCTAAAAATGTATATTAAAAAAATACTCCATGAATACTTCATTACCCCAAAATGTATCAAAAAAACTCCAGAAATACTCCATTGACTAAAACTGTATTTAAAAAAAAACTCCAGGAATACTTCATTACCCCAAAATGTATAAAAAATACTACAGCAATACTCAACTGCCTAAAAATGTATCAAAAAATACTCCAGCAATAACTCACTACCCAAAAATGTATCAAAAATACTCCAGAAATACTCCATTGACTAAAACTGTATTTAAAAAAACTCCAGGAATACTTCATTACCCCAAAATGTATCAAAAATACTACAGAAATACTCAACTGCCTAAAAATGTATCAAAAAATACTCCAGGAATAATTCACTACCCAAAAACATATAAAAAATACTCCAGAAATACTCAATTTCCTTAAAAATAAAATAAGAATAAAAATGATTTAAAAAAATTCTCCAGGAATACTCCACTGCCTAAAAATGTATATTAAAAAATACTCCATGAATACTTCATTACCCCAAAATGTATCAAAAAAACTCCAGAAATACTCCATTGACTAAAACTGTATTTAAAAAAAAACTCCAGGAATACTTCATTACCCCAAAATGTATCAAAAATACTACAGAAATACTCCATTTCCTTAAAAATAAAATATGAACTCACGATCCAAACACATATCAAAAATACTCTAGAAACACTCCACTGCCTAAAAAAGTATCAAAAAATACTCCAGGAAAAACGCATTACCCAAAAATGGATCAAAAATATTCCAGAAATACTACATTGCCCAAAAATGTATCAAAAACACTCCAGGAATACCTCATTACCAGAAAATGTATAAAAAATACTCCAGGAATAACACATTACATAAAGATATATCAAAAACACTCTTTGGGAACCGAGCGATCGCCTTTCCTACAGAAACCTTCCTGACCAGCCGGTCCTCCTCGCTGCCCATCGGGAGACAAATCTCCTACCACCGATTGTACTGAATATTACGAGTGTGAAAAGGAAGGGGGGGGGGTAACGTCTCCAGATGGGTCCCAAAAAACAAAAACAAAATTCCTTGCGGTGCGTCGGTATTCCTCAGAAGCGGGTTGGCTTCTCCTGGCGGGGCGCAGAGGCTGGCATGCTGCAAACACAAGTACTCCTGTCATTGGAGACAGAGGGACCTGCTTGTTGCATGCAGATCTCTGCGCGACTCGCAACCGCCTCTGACGGAGAGTAACGTCGGGTATTGGTGCAAAATGATACACAAAATATGACGCCTGGATGGGGGATACAAGAGCTTATCGGATCACGGAAAAGGAATAAAAATATACTCCAGAAATACTCCATTTCCTTAAAAATGTATCAAACAATACTCCAGGAATAACTCATCATCCAAAAATGTATCAAAAATACTCCAGGAATAACTCATCATCCAAAAATGTATCAAAAATACTCCAGGAATAACTCATCATCCAAAAATGTATCAAAAATACTCCAGGAATAACTCATCATCCACAAATGTATAAAAAATAATCCAGAAATACCCCATTGCCTAAAAATGTATCAAAAAATACTCCTGGAATAATTAATCACTCAAAATTTTATCAAAAATACTCCAGAAATACTCCATTGCCTTAAATTGTGTCAAAATATTCCAGGATTATTCCATCACCCAAAAAAGTATCAACAAATACTCCAGGAATACCTCAGTACCTGAAAATGTATAAAAAAAAGTAAACAGGAATATCTCATCACTCAAAAATGTATCAAAAACACTCCAGGAATACATTGTTACCCCAAAATGTATCAACGATACGCCAGAAGTACTCCATTGCCTACAAAATGTGTCAGCAAATACTCCAGAAATACATAATTACCCCAAAAATATTTTAAAAATTACTCCATAAAATGCTCCATTACCCAAATATGTATCCACAAATACTTCAGGAAAACTCCATTACCCAAGAATTGTATTAACAATACTCCAGAAATACCTCATTACCCCAAAATATATTAAAATATACTACAGAAATACTCGATTGCCAAAAAATATGAACAGAAAAATCAGAAACACTCAGTTATTGAAAAATGTAATAAAACATGCTCCAGAAATACTCCATTACCCTAAAATGTATCAGAAAACATTCCAGAAATACTCCATTACCGAAAAAGAATTACTCCAGAAATACTCCATCACCAACAATTGTATAAACAAATACTCTAGGAACAGGTTATTAATCCAAAACGTCTAAAAAAAATTACAGGAATACTCCATTATCCAAAAATGTATAAAATAAAATACTCCAGAAACACTCCATTACCCAAAAATTGATCAAAAAATACTCCAGAAATAATCCATCACCCAAAAAATGTATAAAAAAAGATTTGAAAAATACTCTAGTACCCAAAACTGCAACAAACGTTTTGTCTGGAGGCGGGGACTATAAATCTCCCACAAATCCCGGCTCCGCCCTCACATGGAAGAATGCTGGAAAACACAGAATACAAAATACGAAGATAAGGTACCCTGCAGGGGTGGGGCTTAGGGCTGGGTGAGGCGGGGCTTGGAGCAGAGACGGAGTATTATTCCGGATATTTACCCCCATTTTTGGGCTTCATTGCGTGTGGTTGCCGGGTGTTTTCTGTCAGAGTAGTGAGACTATGGGGCCTGTACTATGAAGGGAAGACCGCGGATTCTTTACTGTCAGAGTGATCAGACTACGGGGCCTCTACTATGAAGGGAAGACCGTGGATTCTTTACTGTCAGAGTGATCAGACTATGGGGCCTCTACTATGAAGGGCAGATTGTGGATTCCTTGTTGTAATGGTAGGCAGTCCATGGCTTCTTTACTGTAAGAGCAGTACATTTGTACAGATCATCAAACTTTAGATTCTTAACTGGAATGGTCACAATATTCACACTTTGTATTCTGTGCTAAGATGGCAGCCATGCTGCGCACTCTATCCTTTAAATCCTAACTCCTCCCCTTCAGCCTTTCACAGGTGTACCGGCTCCTCCCCTTCAGTCCTTCACAGGTGTACCGGCTCCTCCCCTTCAGCCTTTCACAGGTGTACCGGCTCCTCCCTCTCAGTCTTGCACAGGTGTATCAGCTCCTCCCCTTTAGTCTTGCACAGGTGTACCGACTCCTCCCCTTCAGTCTTGCACAGGTGTACCGGCTCCTCCTCTTCAGTCTTGCACAGGTGTACCGGCTCCTCCCCTTCAGTCTTGCACAGGTGTACCGGCTCCTCCCCTTCAGTCTTGCACAGGTGTACCGGCTCCTCCCCTTCAGCCTTTCACAGGTGTACCGGCTCCTCCCCTTCAGCCTTTCACAGGTGTACCGGCTCCTCCCCTTCAGTCCTTCACAGGTGTACCGGCTCCTCCCCTTCAGCCTTTTACAGGTGTATCGGCTCCTCTCCTCCAGCCTTGCACAGGTGTATCGGCTCCTCCCCCTCAGTCTTGCACAGGTGTACCGGCTCCTCCCCTCCAGTCTTGCACAGGTGTACCGGCTCCTCCCCTTCAGTCTTGCACAAGTGTACCGGCTCCTCCCCTCCAGTCTTGCACAGGTGTACCGTCTCCTCCCCTTCAGTCTTGCACAGGTGTACCGGCTCCTCCCCTGGACTGAAGCGGCTTCCTCTGATGTCACTGCACACTGTGAGCTTCTCACAACATGCATCAGAAGCTGCAGCCAGTCAGACAGAGCTCCGCCCCATTTTCTGGCTGGAGGACGCCCATCATCATCTAATTCTTTCCTCCACAGCCTGACTGTCCATAGCCCCGCCCCTTTGGATTTCAGTTCTTTCAATCATGGAGGATCAGCATCACATGTGGGCGTTACCTAGGGTGGTCTTCATGCTTTTAAGCACCCACTCCTCATGACTGACACCCACCCATCAGTATATTTTGATATTTGCATAATTCCTCCCACTGCTTGCATTAGGACTGAAAGCTCCTGAGAGGAGTACTGTGATGTTTTCAGGAAGCTCTGTACAGCACCCTGCCGGCCCCTCCCACCAGCCACGATCTGCCTATATTGCATAGAGAATCACAGAGAGGCAGTGATGATGTCACTGGGAAAGGCAAAAGAGCAGCTTCAGATTTAAGACTGTGAATCTGTAAAATGTGGAATTCCTATCCAGACACTCAGAGGGATTTATTTATAAAGCAGGGAATCAGTCATTCACCGAACATTCACCGCAGGTGAACGCAGAGACTTCATAACTGACACAATGCCGACCGTCAGGACAATTGTACAGCAATGACACCCAGCTCTGCACCGAGTGGATGACGTATCAGGCAGCAGGTCCTCCTGGGCCTCCAAGATGAATGACTCCGGCAAACCGTCACCATTAATAAAGGTGTCAGGAGACTCCAGGAGAGGAAACGTTCAGATCTTCTTTCATCGCTGCGTTCACAATACAAAGTGAGTACCAGAACCTCGCAGGCACCAATCACAGAGCGGAGACCTGCAGGGACCAATCACAGGGCAGAGACCCCCAGGCACCAATCACAGGGAGGAGACCTACAGGGACCAATCACAGGGCAGAGACCCCCAGGCACCAATCACAGGGAGGAGACCTACAGGGACCAATCACAGGGCAGAGACCCCCAGGCACCAATCACAGGGAGGAGACCTACAGGGACCAATCACAGGGAGGAGACCCCCAGGGACCAATCACAGGGAGGAGACCTGCAGGCACCAATCACAAGGCAGAGACCCGCAGGCACCAATCACAGGGCGGAGACCCGCAGGCACCAATCACAAGGCAGAGACCCGATCACAGGGCGGAGACCCGCAGGCACCAATCACAGGGAGGAGACCCGCAGGCACCAATCACAGGGTGAGGACCCGCAGGCACCAATCACAGGGCGGAGACCCGCAGGCACCAATCACAGGGCGGAGACCCGCAGGCACCAATCACAGGGCGGAGACCCGCAGGCACCAATCACAGGGCGGAGACCCGCAGGGACCAATCACAGGGCGGAGACCTGCGGGCACCAATCACAGGGCGGAGACCTACAGGGACCAATCACAGGGCGGAGACCTGCAGGCACCAATTACAAGGCAGAGACCACAGGCACCAATCACAGGGCGGAGACCCCCAGGCACCAATCACAGGGCGGAGACCTGCAGGCACCAATCACAGGGAGGAGACCTGCAGGACCAATCACAGTGCAGAGACCCGCAGGCACCAATCACAGTGCAGAGACCCGCAGGCACCAATCACAGGGAGGAGACCTGCAGGCACCAATCACAGGGAGGAGACCTGCAGGCACCAATCACAGGGCGGAGACCCCCAGGCACGATTCACAGGGTGGAGACCCCCAGGCACCAATCACAGGGCGGAGACTTGCAGGCACCAATCACCAGGCGGAGACCCGCAGGCACCAATCACAAGGCAGAGACCCGCAGGCACCAATCACAGGGCGGTGACCCGTAGGCACCAATCACAGGGCGGTGACCCGTAGGCACCAATCACAGCACAGAGAGATCTACAGCAGGGGCTGATCTGTGTCAGACATTTGTGAACACAGCCAAGAGCCGCCTAGGCACCAGAATTTGCCTGACTCTGTCACCTGTGAGCTGGCATCTCAGTCCAGGAAGTAGATGGTGACCTTGGCTGATGACTGAACAAAGATGGCGCCGTCCTTCTGGAGACAAAGGCAGATAAGGGCGTCTTCCAGGGGATCACAATGGTAATAAATGGCTGCGGCGTCTGAAATGTCTGATGTCACGACCACTTTAATAATAATAAACGATCAGCCTTCTGGGGGTCGGGAATGTTCGTGGCGCGGTATTGGCTGGCTGGTGGGGGGGGGGGTAATATAATTTGGCGGGAGACGATTCCTGGCAACGATCGTCTCTGGAAAGGGAACAGATGGGTGAAGGTGATGCCAGCTCCGGGGACATTCTATCCAATGAAATGGAACGCACAATGCGATATTAGTAAGGTGAGCGGTTCGCGGCGCAGAGAGCGGGTTGTCAGGAGCGCTCACATCGCAGAACGCCGCAGAACGCCGCCGCCGGTGAAGCCAATTTGGCACAAATAGAGATGAAGGCAAACAAAGCGCCGGCCTGTCACACAGACACTTCCTCATCCCAGACAATTATGATAATGAGCGGCGTTTAGTGCGCGGTTTGGCGTGCTGCGCGCCCTGCAGTCCATCAAGCCCCGGAGCTGGCGCTCGTTACATTGTAACTCCTGTAATAAGTCTTAACCCTGCGCTGGCTGGAGGACGATGTCATGGCGGCCGACGCGCCACGGAAAAGGGAACGCGCGGAATTCGATGATGGAAATCTCATCCGGGGAAATTTCACTTTGATTTTCGGAGGTTAGATTTGGGGGCTCATTCACACCGGTGCCCAGGAAAGGAATTGTCCGCCTGTACCAATCAATGACAGGCTGTGCGCTGCGGGATCGCCCGGATCCCATGACGTCACTCGCCAACAAATGTGCTCTGCTCCTCATCTCAGTGACACCAACAGACAGACGCAATGTGCCTGATAACATGAAAACACCAACAATTCCAACCTCTGGTGTCTGAACACGCCCAGCAAACATTCACACTGCTGCAGGAAAAAGTCATTGAACCTGTGTGTTATGCCATGTAGGGGTGTGGTGTGTAATGCAGGGGTGTGGCATGCCTTGTAGGGGTGTGGCATGTAATGCAGGGGTGTGGCATGTAATGCAGGGGTGTGGCATGCCTTATAGGGGTGTGGCATGTAATGCAGGGGTGTAGCATGCCTTGTAGGGGTGTGGCGTGTAATGCAGGGGTGTAGCATGCCTTGTAGGGGTGTGTTGTGTAATGCAGGGGTGTGGCATGCCTTATAGGGGTGTGGCATGTAATGCAGGGGTGTAGCATGCCTTGTAGGGGTGTGGCGTGTAATGCAGGAATGTGACATGCCTTGTAGGGGTGTGTTGTGTAATGCAGGGGTGGAGCATGCTTTGTAGGGGTGTGGCATGCCTTGTAGGGGTGTGTTGTGTAATGCAGGGGTGTGGCATGCCTTGTAGGGGTGTGACATGTAATGCAGGGGTGTGTCATGTAATGCAGGGGTGTGGTATGCCTTCTAGGGGTGTGTCATGTAATGCAGGGGTGTGTCATGCCTTGTAGAGGTGTGTCATGTAATGCAGGGGAGTGTCATGCCTTGTAGAGGTGTGTCATGTAATGCAGGGGTGTGTCATGTAATGCAGGGGTGTGGCATGCAATGCAGGGGTGTGGCATGTAATGCAGGGGTGTATCATGCCTAGTAGGGGTGTGTCATGTCATGTACCTGTGTGCCATGTAATGCAGGGGTGTGTCATGTAATGCAGGGGTGTGTCATGCCTTGTAGAGGTGTGTCATGTAATGCAGGGGAGTGTCATGCCTTGTAGAGGTGTGTCATGTAATGCAGGGGTGTGGCATGTAATGCAGGGGTGTGGCATGCCTTGTAGGGGTGTGGCGTGTAATGCAGGGGTGGGGCATGCCTTCTAGGGGTGTGGCATGTAATGCAGGGGTGTATCATGCCTTGTAGGGGTGTGTCATGTAATGCAGAGGTGTGTCATGTAATGCAGGGGTGTGTCATGTACTGCAGGGGTGTGGTATGTAATGCAGGGGTGTGTCATGTACTGCAGCAGTGTGGCATGCAGTGCAGGGGTGCGGCATGCAATTCAGGGGTGTGGCATGTAATGCAGGGGTGTGGCATGTAATGCAGGGGTGTATCATGCCTTGCAGTGGTGTGTCATGTCATGTTCCTGTGTGTCATGTAATGCAGGGGTGTGTCATGTAATGCAGGGGTGTGCCATGTAATGCAGGGGTGTGTCATGTGATGCAGGGGTGTATCATGCCTTGTAGGGGAGTGTCATGTAATGCAGGGGTGTGCCATGTAATGCAGGGGTGTGTCATGTGATGCAGGGGTGTATCATGCCTTGTAGGGGAGTGTCATGTAATGCAGGGGTGTGTCATGTACTGCAGGGGTGTGTCATGTACTGCAGGGGTGTGTCATGTACTGCAGCAGTGTGGCATGCAGTGCAGGGGTGTGGCATGCAATGCAGGGGTGTGGCATGTAATGCAGGGGTGTATCATGCCTTGCAGTGGTGTGTCATGTCATGTTCCTGTGTGCTATGTAATGCAGGGGTGTGTCATGTAATGCAGGGGTGTGTCATGTAATGCAGGGGTGTGTCATGTGATGCAGGGGTGTGTCATGTGATGCAGGGGTGTATCATGCCTTGTAGGGGAGTGTCATGTAATGCAGGGGTGTGGCATGCAGTGCAGGGGTGTGGCATGCAATGCAGGGGTGTGGCATGTAATGCAGGGGTGTATCATGCCTTGCAGTGGTGTGTCATGTCATGTTCCTGTGTGCTATGTAATGCAGGGGTGTGTCATGTAATGCAGGGGTGTGTCATGTAATGCAGGGGTGTGTCATGTAATGCAGGGGTGTGTCATGTGATGCAGGGGTGTATCATGCCTTGTAGGGGAGTGTCATGTAATGCAGGGGTGTGTCATGTAATGCAGGGGTGTGCCATGTAATGCAGGGGTGTGTCATGTGATGCAGGGGTGTATCATGCCTTGTAGGGGAGTGTCATGTAATGCAGGGGTGTGTCATGTGATGCAGGGGTGTATCATGCCTTGTAGGGGTGTGCCATGTAATGCAGGGGTGTGCCATGTAATGCAGGGGTGTGCCATGTAATGCAGGGGTGTGCCATGTAATGCAGGGGTGTGTCATGTAATGCAGGGGTGGTCCATAGGACCCCTATTTCTTCAGAGCAGTGTAGAATGGGAAGAATACATTGTATTCCTCAGTGACAGACGCCATGATTGATGTTCCATCATTGCAGGATGACGTCTCGGGGAGGAAATCTCTGATATTTAAGGTTCTCGTCCGGGAATGTCAAGGGAAATAATATTTACCAGAGTTTGATTTATTCCCAGCATGCATTGCTGCTGCCACACCCCACGTCTGCATCTGAAATGATTACATTCAACTCTGCAATTGTGAAATGAGGATGAGTGACAACGCCAGAAATATCAGAAAATAGAACCCAACAATACAGATGGCAGAGAGGTGAAGAGGACCTGTCATGGGGGGATTGTTATACTCATTAATGTGCCGGGTAACTCATTCCAGGAATGTATGACCACAGAGATCACAGAACTACCACTGACTATGCCGCCAGTCTGTACGCCCGCTGTGCCCGTTATGAGGGGTTCCCACCATCCCTGTGCCGAGTTCCTGGGTCTGTACGCCCGCTGTGCCCGTTATGAGGGGTTCCCACCATCCCTGTGCCGAGTTCCCGGGTCTGTACGCCCGCTGTGCCCGTTATGAGGGGTTCCCACCATCCCTGTGCCGATTTCCCGGGTCTGTACGCCCGCTGTGCCCGTTATGAGGGGTTCCCACCATCCCTGTGCCGAGTTCCCGGGTCTGTACGCCCCCTGTGCCCGTTATGAGGGGTTCCCACCATCCCTGTGCCGAGTTCCCGGGTCCGTACGCCCGCTGTGCCCATTATGAGGGGTTCCCACCATCCCTGTGACGAGTTCCCGGGTCCGTACTCCCCCTGTGCCCATTATGAGGGGTTCCCACCATCCCTGTGACGAGTTCCCGGGTCCGTACTCCCCCTGTGCCCATTATGAGGGGTTCCCACCATCCCTGTGCCGAGTTCCCGGGTCCGTACGCCCGCTGTGCCCATTATGAGGGGTTCCCACCATCCCTGTGACGAGTTCCCGGGTCCGTACGCCCGCTGTGCCCATTATGAGGGGTTCCCACCATCCCTGTGACGAGTTCCCAGGTCCGTACTCCCCCTGTGCCCATTATGAGGGGTTCCCACCATCCCTGTGCCGAGTTCCCGGGTTGTACACCCGCTGTGCCCATTATGAGGGGTTCCCACCATCCCTGTGACGAGTTCCCGGGTCTGTACTCCCCCTGTGCCCATTATGAGGGGTTCCCACCATCCCTGTGCCGAGTTCCCGGGTCTGTACACCCGCTGTGCCCATTATGAGGGGTTCCCACCATCCCTGTGACGAGTTCCCGGGTCCGTACTCCCCCTGTGCCCATTATGAGGGGTTCCCACCATCCCTGTGACGAGTTCCCGGGTCCGTACGCCCGCTGTGCCCATTATGAGGGGTTCCCACCATCCCTGTGCCGAGTTCCCGGGTCTGTACACCAGTATCTGTACAGGGACACGTGGGTGACACTCTCCTGTGACTCCGGTGGCACAGCGTGGAAGGTGTCACCAGACATTTCAGGGATGGATCTCCTCTAATTGTCTATTGTTCTGTGATTATCCCATTCACAATGACATGACTTCACCCCTCCCCCACCCTCTGCCTCCTCTGAGGTCCTCATTTATTCTAAAGGGGTTTAATGAGCGCCTTTGTCTCTATAGAAGAAGAGAAATTGGATCATCGGAATTACCGCCTAATTCGCTGATTACAGTAACACCCCCCCCCCCCCCCCCATATATTAATATGAAGACACCAGGAGGGAGGAGAACATGGAACACTCAGGAACTGCAAGGAACGAAGATTGACCTTTTTTTTTGCACTAAGGCCTATACAGGCAGCTGAGCCATAATATTACCACCTCCCAAAACCACACCCCTTAATCTAACATGGCAGCCAGAGGTGGTAGTACAACTACAAAGAAAAAAATTCCCAGCTCAACTTGCCAAGAAGCCGGCAGCCAACCAAAATGGACGATTGTTAGCCGGGACACTACGGTTGGTTGCCGGCTGGTCGGTAGGATGAGCTGGGAATTTGTCTTTGCTGTTGCTTGACGTGCGTCGCCCTTCCACATGCGGCCTTGCTGCTAAGGCCAGTCATAGGTCGGGGCAGTTGCCATTTGTTGGCAGAGGGGGGCAGTACACCTGCCCTGGCAAAAATCTACCCGGCTCTAACACCCTGCTACCAATGGGAAGTATTCGCCTCTCCTCCAATCTGTATTCACACTGTGCGCTGATATGAAATTACTAAACAATATTTATTTTATTTATTTATTTTTTATTAATTTATAATAAAAAAATACTAAACAATACGGAGTCTCTTAAAAAAAATATTGCATAGGCATTTGGCTGGTGGATCTGCATTCATGCTACAAGAATTCGGCAAAAGAGAAATCACATCTAAAGGGATGCAGACCCTGCCAGGAAGATGTCTCGCGTGCCAAGATACAGAAGGGAAATCACGTCTAGAGGGATGCAGACCCTGCCAGGAAAACGTCTTGTGTGCCGAGATACCAAAGAGAAATCACGTCTAGAGGGATGCAGACCCTGCCAGGAAAATGTATGCAGAGATACCAAAGGGAAATCATGTCTAAAGGGATGCAGACCCTGCAAGGAAAATGTCTCGTGTGCCGAGATACCAAAGGGAAATCACGTCTAGAGGGATGCAGACCCTGCCAGGAAAATGTCTTGTGTGCCGAGATGCCAAAGGGAAATCTCATCTAGAGGGATGCAGACCCTGCAAGGAAAATGTATGCAGAGATACCAAAGGGAAATCACGTCTAGAGGGATGCAGACCCTGCCAGGAAAATGTATGCAGAGATACCAAAGGGAAATCATGTCTAAAGGGATGCAGACCCTGCAAGGAAAATGTCTTGTGTGCCGAGATACAGAAGGGAAATCTCATCTAGAGGGATGCAGACCCTGCAAGGAAAATGTCTTGTATGCTGAGATGCCAAAGAGAAATCACGTCTAGAGGGATGCAGACCCTACAAGGAGGATGTCTCGTGTGCCAAGATGCCAAAGAGAAATCACGTCTAGAGGGATGCAGACCCTGCAAGGAAAATGTCTGGTGTGCCGAGATGCCAAAGGGAAATCACATCTAGAGGGATGCAGACCCTGCCAGGAAAATGTCTCATGTGCCGAGATACCTAAGGGAAATCACGTGTAGAGGGATGCAGACCCTGCCAGGAAAATGTCTTGTGTGCCGAGATACCAAAGGGAAATCACGTCTAGAGGGATGCAGACCCTGTGAGGAAAATGTCTCGTGTGCCGAGATGAGAAAGAGAAATCACTTCTAGAGGGATGCAGACCCTGCAAGGAAAATGTCTCGTGTGCCGAGATACCAAAGGGAAATCACATCTAGAGGGATGCAGACCCTGCCAGGAAAATGTCTCGTGTGCTGAGATACCAAAGGGAAATCACGTCTAGAGGGATGCATGCAGTACGTCTGGCGGCGGCCCTTCTAGAGGGATGCAGAGTGGCCGCCATGTGGGTCTTTGCACTTTGAAGATAAACGGCCCATTATTGGATACGTCTGCGTGTGAGCATTGATGCACCGCCGTTCCCGGGGCCCCAGAGTGGAATACAATGCGATATTGATCCCCATTACAGATTGGGCGGGCCCATCCACGAACGCGGGTTCCGGGAACACGTGCCTGTCACCTTGTGATGTCTCCTGGGATCGCTGAGTCAATGTATAATTGCATTGAAGGGGGCCCGACGCATTACAAGGACTTACCGCTCGGCGACAACCACGGCGCCATTGTTTTCGTAGGATTGCAAGGACGCGGCATGGCGGTGAATATTTGTACAATGCTGTCATCAGAGATCTGCGTCTAAGTATGGATTCATAACGAGAGTGTATTCATGGTGTCACAAGAACACGGCATTGTAGGAAGAGCCGCCATTCCCAACCCTTTACCTCGAAGGAACCCTTCCAATCACTGTCAGGTCTCGGGGAACAATGTATCTACTGGTAGCGACACCAGGTCGAGCTTCCGGGGAACCTGGGAGAACCGGTGGAGGAGAGCACTTTGGAGAGAAGGTTCTTCATACAACAGCGCTCCATGACCTTCCTATCCCGAGAGGTCAATGAGATCTGGTGAGTGATCTGGTGAGTCATTAACTCACCAGATCTCATTGACCTCTCAGGATAGGGAGGTCAAGGAGCACTGTTGTACAAAGAGCATTCTCTCCATACAAAGTCCTCTCCTCCACCGGTTCTCACAGGTTCTCTGGAAGCTTGACCCTCCCTCATAAATACAGACCAGTAGGGAGCCACAAGAACATATCCAGCTGTTTTCCACATCACTCCACCATGAAGACATGTAGAACTCAGAACTAAGGATTCATAAGGATAGTGTATTCAGGGTATTCATGGTGTCACAAGAACACGGCATTATAGAAAGAGCCGCCATTCCCAACCCTTTACCTCAAAGGAACCCTTCCAATCACTGTCAGGTCTCGGGGAACAATGTATCTACCGATAGTGACACCAGGTCAAGCTTCCAGAGAACCTAGGAGAACCTGTGGAGGAGAGCACTTTGGAGAGAACGCTCTTTGTACAACAGCGCTCCATGACCTTCCTATCTCGAGAGGTCAATGAGATCTGGTGAGTGATCTGGCGAGTAATTAAAAAGAGGAGATTCACTCACCAGATCTCATTGACCTCTCGGGATAGAAAGGTCAAGGAGCGATGTTGTACAAAGAGCCTTCTCTCCAAACAAAGTCCTCTCCTCCACAGGTTCTCACAGGTTCTCTGGAAGCTTGACCCTCCCTCATAAATACAGACCAGTAGGGAGCCCCAAGAATATATCAATCTGTTTTTTACCTCATTCCACCATGAAGATACGTAGAACTCAGACCTAAGGATTCATAACGATAGTATATTCAGGGTATTCATGGTGTCGCAAGAACACGGCGTTATAGAAAGAGCCACCATTCCCAACCCTTTACCTCGGGGAACAATGTATCTACCGATAGCGACACCAGGTCAAGCTTCCAGAGAACCTGGGAGAACCTGTGGAGGAGAGCACTTTGGAGAGAACGCTCTTCGTGCAACAGCGCTTCTTGACCTTCCTATTTCGAGAGGCCAATGAGATCTGGTGAGTCATCTGGTGAGTGATTAAAAAGAGGAGATTCACTCACCAGATCTCATTGACCTCTTCAGAATAGGGAGGTCAAGGAGCACTGTTGTACGAAGAGCATTCTCTCTATACAAAGCCCTGTCCTCCACAAGTTCTCCCAGGTTCTCTGGGAGCTTGAACCTCCCTCTCATAAATACAGACCAGTAGGGAGTCACAAGAACATATCCAGCCATTCCCAACCCTTTGCCTCGAAGGAACCCTTCCAATCACTGTCAGGTCTTGGGGAACAATGTTATCGACCGATTGAGACACGAGGTCAAACTTCCAGAGAACCTGTGGAGGAGAGCACTTTGGAGAGAACGCTCTCAGATCTGGTGAGTCATCTGGTGAGTGATTCAAAAGAGGAGATTTACTCACCAGATCTCATTGACCTCTCGGGATAGGAAGGTCAAGGAGCGCTGTTATACGAAGAGCGGTCTCTCCATACAAAGTCCTCTCCTCCACAGGTTCTTCCAGGTTCCTTGGGAGCTTGAACTTCCCTCATACATACAGACTCATTCCACCAAGAAGACACGTAGAACTCAGACTTTCCAAACAAAGGGCCAGTTTACTGTCCTTCAGGCTTTAGGGGGGGCGGACTTTGGACAGTAGAAAATGCCCCGACATCAGTGAGAGCTAACAATTCCCCATCATTGGTTTTAGCGGGTGGACTAGTGCCTGGTTGTTGGTACAAGTGGGGGCAATAACACCCCATCATAGGTGTCAGTGGAAGAAATGATGCAGCATCGTTTGTGGAAGAAATTGTGCCCCAGGGCAGGCAAAGGGCCACATCCGGCCCCTGGGCCATAGTTTGGAGACCATTGCTCTAGAGGGAACACCGCTGCTTCACAATGCTCAAAGCAGCAGCGTGCATTTCACTCTGAGTGGAAGTGATGTCATGTCCCAAGGCTCTGTCCCAACGTGTTTCGTCAAACCCAGATGTCTTCAGGAAGCGGTCCTGGAGTGACTTACTCTGCTCACTGGAATACCTTAACCTTGACTCTACCGCTCTACCGGCTGCTTTTAGGTCCCCTTTGGATCCTTTAGACGTGGCAGACAGCATCTCCCCGGCCGCTCTTCAGGTATTTACTGGCAACAAATGGTGACGGTTTTTAGCTATACTCCATCAGATGCTCCTGAAGGAGTGGATCCTTGATCAGGGTAGTGCCCCATTATATTGGTGATCAGTGTAGTACCCATTATATTGGTGATCAGGGTAGTGCCCCATTATATTGGTGATCAGTGTAGTACCCATTATATTGGTGATCAGTGTAGTACCCATTATATTGGTGATCAGTGTAGTACCCCATTATATTGGTGATCAGTGTAGTGCCCCATTATATTGGTGATCAGTGTAGTACCCCATTATATTGGTGATCAATAGAATAGAGTAAAATAGAATATAACCATCTTCCAAAATTCGAACTTCAAAAAGAATAAATTCAAATTCGAAGGCCAATTCGATACTTTTTGATTTGGTTAAATTGAATTCTTTTTGACTGAATTTGGAAAATTCAAATCGAATTTGAAACGGCAAAAACTGAATCAAAACCAATTCCAAAAAACAATTTTAAAAAATGCAAATTTGTGTGGGAAGGAAGCTGAATGGTGGTCGCTTCAGGGGGAGGGGAAGCTGCTTCGGGTGTCTACACGCATGTCCAGGTGTCTACACGCACACACACACACACGCATGTCCAGGTGTCTACACGCACACACACACACACGCAGGTCTCGGTGTCTACACGCACACACACACACGCAGGTCTCGGTGTCTACACGCACACACACACACGCAGGTCTTGGTGTCTACACGTACACACACACATGCATGTCCAGGTGTCTACACGCACACACACACACACACGCAGGTCTCGGTGTCTACACGCACACACACACACGCAGGTCTCGGTGTCTACACGCACACACAGACACAAACAAAACACACACACACATACACACAACACACACAGGTCTCGGTGTCTACACGCACACACACACACAGGTCTCGGTGTCTACACGCACACACACACACAGGTCTCGGTGTCTACACGCACACACACACACAGGTCTCGGTGTCTACACGCACACACACACACGCAGGTCTCGGTGTCTACACGCACACACACACACACACACACACAGGTCTCGGTGTCTACACACACACACACGCATGCACGCACACACACACACACGTCTCGGTGCCTCCATTGCCCGGTAAGTTTTTGGCATTTTTGTTAACGCGACAGTCACGTCAATAATATTTACAGCAGAAGTAAAGAGAAACACTTCCTGGAATCGATCTGCACGGAGAACAAGACGAGGCGACGGACAAGTCCGATGGCGTATATTATTTAATAAGCCTGATTGGCTGAACAATCGGTGTGCACATTGATCCTCGGCTACTCTTGAATGATTCGACCTTGTTAATATCGAACATTTAAAAGTTACAAGGGAAAGGCAGGAGAATCTATAGGACCGGCAGCAAGGCCGCCACGCGGAATTTCATTACGGAGCGCACGGCGTGTAAAATTCTCACTTACTCACTCTATTCCATGGATCGAAGTATCTGTTACATCTGATAAGGGCTGCGAGGCGAATCGATGAGCGAAACCCATAGAAGGAGGATAAACACACAATATTCACACTCCCAGATCTCATCCAGAGGCGGAAAAACACCGTCAGGTGCAACAACGACTCGAATGGACAATAATATCCGTCCAATGGGGAGGGAGGAACGCGTGTTTCTATATTCCGACATCCTGTACACAATCAGTGAGATATCACACAAATATTACAATGTTACATCCTGGTAACCGGACATTTCTGTTTTTTCTTCGATGGATCCAGATTCGTTGTCAATGGCCACAGGAAAGCAAATCTTTCAGTCCGGAAGAGGCGGGATTACCGTGAAAAGCGCAGACTGAGCTGGATATTGAACGTGTCGCTTTTTATGGTTTTAGAAAAACAAACATTTTGCACGTTGGTTGCCTCTGAGCACTGTGGAGCAGCGGTGCTCCCTCGTTTTGATGAAACACGTTGGGGCAGAGCTCTGGTAGGTGACATCATTTCCGGTCACTGAGCACTGTGGAGCAGCGGTGCTCCCTTGTTTTGATGAAACGCGTTGGGGCAGAGCTCTGGGAGGTGTCATCATTTCCGGTCACAGTGGAACGCATGGTGGCTCTTCTGAGCACTGTGGAGCAGCGGTGCTCCCTCATTTTGATGAAACGCGTTGGGGCAGAGCTCTGGGAAGTGTCATCATTTCCGGTCACAGTGGAACGCATGGTGGCTCTTCTGAGCACTGTGGAGCAGCGGTGCTCCCTCGTTTTGATGAAACGCATTGGGGCAGAGCTCTGGGAGGTGTCATCATTTCCGGTCACAGTGGAACGCATGGTGGCTCTTCTGAGCACTGTGGAGCAGCGGTGCTCCCTCATTTTGATGAAACGCGTTGGGGCAGAGCTCTGGGAAGTGTCATCATTTCCGGTCACAGTGGAACGCATGGTGGCTCTTCTGAGCACTGTGGAGCAGCGGTGCTCCCTCATTTTGATGAAACGCGTTGGGGCAGAGCTCTGGGAGGTGTCATCATTTCCGGTCACAGTGGCTCTTCTGAGCACTGTGGAGCAGCGGTGCTCCCTCGTTTTGATAAACGCGTTGGGGCAGAGCTCTGGGAAGTGTCATCATTTCCGGTCACAGTGGAACGCATGGTGGCTCTTCTGAGCACTGTGGAGCAGCGGTGCTCCCTCATTTTGATGAAACGCGTTGGGGCAGAGCTCTGGGAGGTGTCATCATTTCCGGTCACAGTGGCTCTTCTGAGCACTGTGGAGCAGCGGTGCTCCCTCATTTTGATGAAACGCGTTGGGGCAGAGCTCTGGGAAGTGTCATCATTTCCGGTCACAGTGGAACGCATGGTGGCTCTTCTGAGCACTGTGGAGCAGCGGTGCTCCCTCGTTTTGATGAAACGCGTTGGGGCAGATCTCTGGAAGGTGTCATCATTTCCGGTCACAGTGGAACGCATGGTGGCTCTTCTGAGCACTGTGGAGCAGCGGTGCTCCCTTGTTTTGATGAAACGCTTTGGGGCAGAGCTCTGGGAGGTGTCATCATTTCCGGTCACAGTGGAACGCATGGTGGCTCCTCTGAGCACTGTGGAGCAGCAGTGCTCCCTAGTTTTGATGAAACGCGTTGGGGCAGAGCTCTAGGAGGTGTCATCATTTCCGGTCACAGTGGAACGCATGGTGGCTCTTCTGAGCACTGTGGAGCAGCGGTGCTCTCTCGTTTTGATGAAACGCGTTGGGGCAGAGCTCTGGGAGGTGTCATCATTTCCGGTCACGGTGGAACGCATGGTGGCTCTTCTGAGCACTGTGGAGCAGCGGTGCTCCCTCGTTTTGATGAAACGCGTTGGGGCAGAGCTCTGGGAGGTGTCATCATTTCCGGTCACGGTGGAACGCATGGTGGCTCTTCTGAGCACTGTGGAGCAGCGGTGCTCCCTCGTTTTGATGAAACGCGTTGGGGCAGAGCTCTGGGAGGTATCATCATTTCCGGTCACAGTGGAATTTGTGCTAAGAAGGAGGGATTTTTGCTGGGAGGGGGGATTTAGGAGAGAGGATTTGTGCTAGTAGGGGGATTTGGGGGAGAGGATTATTGATGGAAGGGGGATTTGAGGAAGGAGGATTTGTACTGGAAGGAGAGATTTTGAGGAGAGGGGATTTGTGCTAGGAGAGGAAATAAGGGGTGGGGAGGGGATTTGTGCTAGGGGGGAGGGGGTTGTGCTGGGAGAGGGGATTTAGGAGAGAGAGGATTTGTGCTAGGATGACAAATTTTTAGGGGAGTGAAGCTTTGTGCTAGGAGGGGGATTTGGGGGGGGAAAGAATTATTGATAGAAGGGGGCATTGGGGGGGGTAGTTCTGCTGGGGGGGGGGATTTGTGTTGAGAGGAAGGATTGAGGGGGAGGATTTATACTGGAAGGGGGGATTTGGGGGGGAGAGGATTTTGTGTTAGGAGGAGAACTTTAGGAGGAGATGATTTATGCTAGAAGAGGAAATTGTGGGTGGGGAGGGGATTTTTTGCTAAGAGGGGGGTGTGTGTGCTTTGAGAGGGATAGAGAGATGATTTGTGCTGGGAGGGGGGATGTAAGAGAGAGAGGATTTGCGCTAGGAGGGCCAATTGTTAGGGGAGGGAGGATTTGTGCTAGGAGGGGGATTTGGGGGTGGTGAGGCGATTTGTGCTAAGGGGGGGTTGTGCTGGGAGAGGGATAGGGAGAGGATTTGTGCTGGGAAGGGGGGGGAAAGGATTATTGATGGAAGGGAGGATGGGTGGATTGTACTGGGGAGGGGGGGGGTTTGTGTTGGGAGGGGGGATTTAGGAGAGAGGATTTGTGGTGGGAGGGGGGAATTAGGAGAGAGAGGATTTGTGCTAAGAGGGCCAATTTTTAGGTGAGGGAAAAATGTACTAGAAGGGGGATTTGGGGGTGGGATATCTGTGCCGGTTGGGTGGATTGGAGGGGGGGCAACAATTTTTTCTGGGAGGTGGTAGAGGGGATTTTCGGCCATGATGCTCACATAACATGGGGGGGGTGCATTTTTCCATCTTCACTCTGGCACTTGATGACCTCGTCCCGGCAATGGGAGAATCAACTGGAAGGAACGCCGATTGAAAGCTGAAGACAGAATCCCGACTGACAAGGAACATTTTTACACACAGAAGAAGGTAAAGCGAGGACATCAATTAGCGTCGGGAGACAAAAGGAAACAATTATTCCAGCAAAATCCGCAGCGAAGACCGTTTATCAAAACGTCTGAATCCAAATCTTGATCTCCTCTCAGCCACTAATCAAACTCACACTCCCCTCCCCCCCGGCTGTCATCTCCCAGCTCAGGTTTGGAATCTAATTGGCCGCTGCAGGAACGGCGCGGACGGATGTGATTCCAGACTATTTTGATAAATGGCGCCTATTGAGTTCGCGGCATTCGGAAACCATTGAAATCCGTCCCCCCCAAAAAAACCCTCAGAAGTGCGTTACGACGTGCGCGGCGTCTAATGGCGGACGCGGGCCACTGAACCTGAACTGAAAGTTATTTCGGTTACAAAAATGGAAAAAAAAAAAAAACAGAAACGTTTTGGAGCCTTTTTCTTTCATTTGATGAATTTAGGTCGTAAAAGACAAAATCCATCCCGAAGATTTTAAGGTAATTTTTGCCCGCTTTGACGAATCGCCCGTCACGACGCAGTGCATTAATATAAAAAAAAAAGAAAAAGAAAGAAAAGAGTTCGCAACTCAGACGAGAGCAAAAAAAAAAAGATAAAAATTCCAAAACTCTGCCGCCGCCGCCGGTGATTTAACGTGTTCTACCTAAAAGGGTTTCCTAATCATTCATCCTTTCATAGGTGCCTATCTGCGCGCCATTTGTATCGGAACAAGACAGTCGGCGATAAAACCAAAGCGGCGCATCAGACAGACTGATAGACTGAGCGCATCGCTAATAAGTTCTATGCAAATCAGCCTCCCAGCGCGTGCGAGGACGGACGCACACAGGAGCGCATTGTACCAACATATGGCCTCACAGAATAGACGTCCTCCGTGCCGGGGAACTGCTACATCTTCCTACAAACGCAAAGGATTCGAGGAGAATTCGGCTTTGATTCTCCCTGATTAAAGGCGCAATTACCCAACATGTTTGCTTGCCTCCCTTTGTTCCCTTCAAGGAAATATCTGGACGAGATTTTTGCTTTTTTTTTCGTTTTTTCTTGGTTAGAGTTTAACCTCTGAATCCATAGAGAGGCCTTTACACCTCAGAGGAACCTCTGAAATAATCTTGAGGCCTTGGGGAACCCTTGCTAAAACCAATTTATTGCCGTCGAATGGGATAAATGCCCCTTACATTGGTGGTCAATATGAAGACTGCAAGCCTTGAAGTGGCAGTCAGGATGCCACCCTTACATTGGCCCTGGAACTATGCAGGCACCATCTGATAGGAGGTCAGTCAGCCACAACCCAAGGAACGTCTGGTAACCTCCATAAGAACCCTAGGCTTTGCCAAGTGGCATTGGCCCTGGAACTATGCAGGCACCACCCAATGGGAGGTCAGTCAGCAACAACTCAAGGAACATCTGGTAACCTCCATAAGAACCCAAGTGGCATTGGCCCTGGAACTATGCAGGCACCATCCGTGGGAGGTCAATCAGCCACAACCCAAGGAACGTCTGGTAACCTCCATAAGAACCCTAGGCTTTGCCAAGTGGCATTGGCCCTGGAACTATGCAGGCACCATCCGATAGGAGGTCAGTCAGCCACAACCCAAGGAACATCTGGTAACCTCCATAAGAACACAAGTGGCATTGGCCCTGGAACTATGCAGGCACCATCCGATAGGAGGTCAGTCAGTCACAACTCAGGGAACGTCTGGTAACCTCCTTAAGAACCCTAGGCTTTGCCAAGTGGCATTGGCCCTGGAACTATGCAGGCACCATCCGATAGGAGGTCAGTCAGCCACAACCCAAGGAACGTCTGGTAACCTCCATAAGAACCCTAGGCTTTGCCAAGTGGCATTGGCCCTGGAACTATGCAGGCACCATCCGATAGGAGGTCAGTCAGCCACAACTCATGGAACGTCTGGTAACCTCCATAAGAACCCTAGGCTTTGCCAAGTGGCATTGGCCCTGGAACTATGCAGGCACCATCCGATAGGAGGTCAGTCAGCCACAACTCATGGAACGTCTGGTAACCTCCATAAGAACCCTAGGCTTTGCCAAGTGGCATTGGCCCTGGAACTATGCAGGCACCATCTGATAGGAGGTCAGTTAGCTACAACCCAAGGAACGTCTGGTAACCTCCATAAGGATCCTAGTCTAAACCCTGGTTTGGAATGGCTGCCATAGAGAATGCGTCCCTGCCATTTGGACCACATCTATCAAAGTGAGGGTCTTCCTCTTGGCATGCTCGGTGTAGGTGATGAAAACAGATGACATTTTCCAGGAAAACCTTGAGTGTTCCATGGTTCTCTTCAAAGATGAGTCTAGAGATGCTCTAGACACCCCCTCTGTGGGCCAAACGTCAGATGGCGGGTTTGGTGATGACCTGGATGTTGTTTCAATGTTGTCATACTGATGGCTTTGCCAAGTGGCATTGGCCCTGCAACTATGCAGGCACCATGTGATGGGAGGTCAATCAGCCACAACCCAAGGAACGTCTGGTAACCTCCATAAGAACCCTAGCCTTTGCCAAGTGGCATTGGCCCTGGAACTATGCAGGCACCATGTGATGGGAGGTCAATCAGCCACAACCCAAGGAACGCCTGGTAACCTCCATAAGAACCCTAGGCTTTGCCAAGTGGCATTGGCCCTGGAACTATGCAGGCACCATCTGATGGGAGGTCAATCAGCCACGACCCAAGGAACGTCTGGTAACCTCCATAAGAACCTTGGCTTTGCCAAGTGGCATTGGCCCTGGAACTATGCAGGCACCATCTGATGGGAGGTCAATCAGCCACGACCCAAGGAACGCCTGGTAACCTCCATAAGAACCCTCGTCTAAACCCTGGTTTATGTTTCAATAGTTTTTATTGAAAGATTTTAGTATAAACAAAGGGTAAAACAATCAAAGATGGTACAGAATACAGTTCACAGTGAGGTATAGTAATACTTTTGTGTGACGTAAATTCTTCACCATTTGGCTGGAGAATATATTTCTGATCCGCATCAACTTGAGAGGTATTCTCTGTTAAATATGAACTGCATAAGGGATGAGCTTATAAAGGAAGGAGAAGGAATATGGATAAGAGGCAAGGGGGGGTGAAGGGGGGGAGGGAGGTGAAGGGAGGGGGGGGGGATGCACCAGTCGTGGGTCAAGAGTCTAAGTGTTATAAAATTAGTTTATCAATCTTTAACAATACAGTTTGGGTTTTGTAGCCATGGAGACCTAAAAGCTGGTTTAGAATGGCTGCCTTAGAGAATGCGTCCCTGCCATTTGCCACATCAGTGTAGGTGATGACATCACAGATGACCTTTTCCATGGGTCTCTTCATAGATGAATGTGGAGATGCTCTTGACAACCCCTCTGTGAGCCATACATCAGATGGCGAGTTTGGTGATGCTCTGGATGTTGCCCAAGAGCACCTTCCTGTGGCCCTTAGTGTCCCCAGAGATCAATGTTGTCTCAATGTTGTCATACAGATGGCTTTACCAAATGACATTGGCCCTGGAACAATGCAGGCATCATCCTATGGGGGGTCAATCAGCCACAACACAAGGAACCTCAGGTAACCTCCAGGGGAAGCTTAGGGTTCCAACGATCCCTGGTTTAAAATGACTGCCATGGAGAGTACGTCCCTGTTGTTTGAAAGTTAAACCAAATCTATGGAGGTGATGATCTTCCTCTTGGCATGCTTGATGTAGGTGAGGACATCACCGATGTAATTTTCATGGAAAACCTTGAGTGCTCCAAGGGTCTCCTCATAAATGAGTCTGGAGATGCGCTTGACACCCCCTCTGTGAGTCAAATGTCAGATGGCGGATTTTAGTGATGCCCTGGATGTTGCTGTTTTGACAGTTACACCACATCTAGAGAGACGATGGTCTTCCCCTTGGCATGCTTGGCGTAGGTGATGACATCACAGATGACATTCTCCAGAAAAACTTTGAGTGCTCCATGGATCTCTTCATAGATAAGTTTGGAGATGTGGCATGCTTGGTGTAGGTGATGACATCACAGATGACATTCTCCAGCAAAACTTCGAGTGTTCTATGGATGTTGCGCTTGACACCCTCTCTGTGGACCAAACGTCAGATGGTGGATTTTAGTGATGCCCTGGATGTTGCTGTTTTGACAGTTACACCACATCTATAGAGACGATGATCTTCCTCTTGGCATGCTTGGCGTAGGTGATGACATCACAGATGACATTCTCCAGAAAAAACTTTGAGTGCTCCATGGATCTCTTCATAGATAAGTTTGGAGATGTGGCATGCTTGGTGTAGGTGATGACATCACAGATGACATTCTCCAGCAAAACTTCTAGTGCTCCATGGATCTCTTCATAGATAAGTTTGGAGATGTGCTTGACGCCCTCTTTGTGGGCCAAATGTCAGATGGAGTGTTTTAGTGATGCCCTGAATGTTGCTGTTTTGACAGTTACACCACATCTATAGAGATGATGGTCTGCCTCTTGGCATGCTTGGTGTAGGTGATGACATCACAGATGACATTCTCCAGCAAAACTTTGAGCGCTCCATGGATCTCTTCACAGTTAAGATTGGAGATGTGGCATGCTTGGTGTAGGTGATGACATCACAGACGCAGGGGCAGACTGACAGCTCATGGGGCCCCCGGGCAATAGGGGATCATGGGGCCCGTGTCCTTGCCCGCACTCAAAAAAAGACTATAAAAAGGTACCAGGGGTATTTCATGGGGCCCCCTACTGACCCCGGGCCCTCGGGCAGTGCCCGAGTGCTCGAATGGTCAGTCCACCCCTGCACAGATGACATTCTCCAGCAAAACTTCCAGTGCTCCATGGATCTCTTCATAGATAAGTTTGGAGATGTGCTTTTATCCAGGAGGACATAGTGGCCCCTTTTTTACCCGTTTGCTAGTAGCTAGCTGATTTTACCTAGAAGGGCCACAGAACCCCTTGAACCAATCCACCGAACATCGATTGTATTACTCTGACATGTTGAAGATTTGCAATAAATACATAAACTCTATTACCCACCCCATTGCAGGACAAACGCTACCAGGACCAGGACAAGGTCTTCTGGGACCCCTGGGCAAAGATACTCCAGTACCCCCCTTTCACACTCACATATACAATGGTTGGGCAATACCCATCGCACAGACAGAGGGATCTGGTGGCTACATTGGAAGAGCCCTCTCCTAGTGTAATCTGCAGAAGTGGGCTGTCAATTTTACAGCCTGGTCTTGCACAGTGCAGGACATGGCCAGGAAATGCTGAGACAGGAGGAGTTTCCACCACAGCTCCGCCCCCTGCAGCTCCTTCCCTCCTGGCCCTGACCATTACTTATACCACCTAGCACCGATGTCACCGGCTCCTGAGCAGATAAACTCCCACCCAGCTCTTCAGGTAATGTTTCTCCGACTGACATACACCAATGAGCTCAGACATACACCAATGTCATACACCAATGAGCTCGAACGGTATCGTATTGCATGCACACGTTTTGTTCCTTTTGGCGCTGAGATTTTCATGGCGCCTCTCCCAACAATTAACCGCACAATGGCGGAGTGATTATATTCAACACGGAGGAGAATTAAATCCTCATAAAAACGACTGGGACGCGTACGGCGCTCCGCACCGTCTTCTCTGTGATTGGATGAATATTCTAATTTCCTCGCGGAGAATTCTGTTGGGCTGTTCTGATCTCATTTTCCAGCTTCGTGAATTCAGCATCAATAAAAAAGGACCCAATAAATGTGGGAGAATCGTATTATTTACTCGGCTGAATCTGTTAGAGCGGGCTAAGTGTCTCCAGTATAATCCTGTACAGCGGGGGGAGGGGGGCGAATAGATGATGGAGGAAGGGACTGGGGAGGAAGGCGAGAAGATGAGTGAGGAAGGGACTGGGGAGGAAGGCAAGAAGATGAGTGAGGAAGGGACTGGGGAGGAAGGCGAGAAGATGAGTGAGGAAGGGACTGGGGAGGAAGGCGAGAAGATGAGTGAGGAAGGGACTGGGGAGGAAGGTGAGAAGATGAGTGAGGAAGGGACTGAGGAGGAAGGCAAGAAGATGAGTGAGGAAGGGACTGGGGAGGAAGGCAAGAAGATGAGTGAGGAAGGGACTGAGGAGGAAGGCAAGAAGATGAGTGAGGAAGGGATAGGGGAGGGAGGCGAGGAGATGACCGAGGAAGGGACATCATATATGTGGCAAGGACTGCTGGTCCTCTGAAAAGCCTTCCACATCCAACTCACTTTTCAGAGACATTTGACAGGCAGCAAGAAGGCAAGTATGGGGTGGTTGCAGGGCGGCCCCATAGGGTTGCACTATTTGCTCTCGGCGGTGACACCACCCTCTGAAAGCAACACGCTTTCACGTACTAAGAAGTAAGGCGAGGAGGGTCGGGGACAATACTTGGGGCAATATAGTGTATATACGGGGGGCGGGGACAATACTTGGGGTAATATAGTGTATATACGGGGGGGCTGGGACAATACTTGGGGCAATATAGTGTATATATGGGGGGCGGGGACAATACTTGGGGCAATATAGTGTATATACGGGGGGGCGGGAACAATACTTGGGGCAATACAGTGTATATACAAGGGGGCGGGGACAATACATGGGGTAATATAGTGTATATATGGGGGGGACAATACTTGGGGTAATATAATGTATATACGGGGGGGCGGGGACAATACTTGGGGCAATATTGTGTATATACGGGGGGCGGGGACGATACTTGGGGTAATATAGTGTATATACGGTGGGGGCGGGGACAATACTTGGGGCGATATAGTGTATATACGGGGGGGGCGGGGCCGATACTTGGGGTAATATAGTGTATATACGGGGGGGCAGGGACAATAGTTGGGGCGATATAGTGTATATTCCTGGAGGGGGGGCGGGGACAATACTTGGGGCAATATTGTGTATATACGGGGGGGCGGGGGCGATACTTGGGGTAATACAGTGTATATATGGTGGGGGCGGGGACAATACTTGGGGTAATATAGTGTATATACGGGGGGCGGGGACAATACTTGGGGTAATATAGTGTATATACGGGGGGCGGGGACAATACTTGGGGCAATATAGTGTATATACGGGGGGGGTGGGGCGATACTTGGGGTAATACAGTGTATATATGGTGGGGGCGGGGACAATACTTGGGGTAATATAGTGTATATACGGGGGGTGGGGACAATACTTGGGGTAATATAGTGTATATACGGGGGGCGGGGACAATACTTGGAGCAATATAGTGTATATACGGGGGGGCGGGGACAATACTTGGGGCAATATAGTGTATATAAGGGGGGGGCGGGGACAATACTTGGGGCAATATAGTGTATATACGGGGGGCGGGGACAATACTTGGGGTAATATAGTGTATATACGGGGGGCGGGGACAATACTTGGGGTAATATAGTGTATATACGGGGGGGCGGGGACAATACTTGGGGTAATATAATGTATATATGGGGGGCGGGGACAATACTTGGGGTAATATAGTGTATATACGGGGGGCGGGGACAATACTTGGGGTAATATAGTGTATATACGGGGGGCGGGGACAATACTTGGGGTAATATAGTGTATATATGGGGGGGGCGGGGACAATACTTGGGGTAATATAATGTATATATGGGGGGCGGGGACAATACTTGGGGTAATATAGTGTATATACGGGGGGCGGGGACAATACTTGGGGTAATATAGTGTATATACGGGGGGCGGGGACAATACTTGGGGTAATATAGTGTATATACGGGGGGGGGCGGGGACAATACTTGGGGTAATATAGTGTATATACGGGGGGCGGGGACAATACTTGGGGTAATATAGTGTATATACGGGGGGCGGGGACAATACTTGGGGTAATATAGTGTATATACGGGGGGCGGGGACAATACTTGGGGCGATATAGTGTATATACGGGGGGGCGGGGACAATACTTGGGGCAATAAAGTGTATATACAGGGGGGGGCGGGGACAATACTTGGGGTAATAAAGTGTATATACAGGGGGGGCGGGGACAATACTTGGGGTAATATAGTGTATATACGGGGGGGGGCGGGGACAATACTTGGGGTAATATAGTGTATATACGGGGGGGCGGGGACAATACTTGGGGCAATATAGTGTATATACGGGGGGGCGGGGACAATACTTGGGGCAATATAGTGTATATACGGGGGGCGGGGACAATACTTGGGGTAATATAGTGTATATACGGGGGGGCGGGGACAATACTTGGGGCAATATAGTGTATATACGGGGGGGCGGGGACAATACTTGGGGTACTATAGTGTATATACGGGGGGGCGCGGACAATACTTGGGGTAATATAGTGTATATACGGGGGGGGCAGGGACAATACTTGGGGTAATATAGTGTATATACGGGGGGCGGGGACAATACTTGGGGTAATAAAGTGTATATACGGGGGGGCGGGGACAATACTTGGGGCAATAAAGTGTATATACAGGGGGGGGCGGGGACAATACTTGGGGTAATATAGTGTATATACGGGGGGGGCGGGGACAATACTTGGGGTAATATAGTGTATATACGGGGGGGGCGGGGACAATACTTGGGGTAATATAGTGTATATACGGGGGGGGCGGGGACAATACTTGGGGTAATATAGTGTATATACGGGGGGGGCGGGGACAATACTTGGGGTAATATAGTGTAAGTCACAAGTCTCCATATGTCCCCAAGATCACGGCTCCCCTAGACAGCAGCATTGTCTGTATGACCCCAGCCTGTGCCGTTTGTCTCCAGTACATTTCGGCCTTTTCTCTCTCAGTCATTGTCTTGCTGCTGGTCACTGCTATACTGCTGTATTATCTTTGTTCTCCCGAAAGCATGACAAAAATTGGCCAGTGGCAGGACAGTTTTCTATTAAGCTTTGTTTGCATTTGCAGACGGGGGATAGTAAAAACAAGTGGTTGGGTCATGCTTTTTACCGCCCATCCTTAATCTAACATGGCAGATGGAGGGGGGTTGTACACATGCCGTGGTGAAATGATACCCCCCCTGGTGTTTGGTCAGTAGTCCTGCCGCCAATCATGACCCATTCAAGGCTGCCACCCAACTGTGCTGCAACCAAGGCAATGCATGGAGTCACGCAGGATTTACGAGGTGAAAACGATCTGGTTTCAAAAGTGGGAAGAAAGAATCCCCCAAGCAGATTATCTGAAGTACTCATACATTTTTAATGTGGCCCTCGAAGCCGCATGAAATGACCCTCCCTGCGGTGTGCAAAAAAAAACAAAAAAAAACAGTTGCTACTTGAAAATTACATTTTGCATAAATTACTGCAAGAAGGTTAAATCATTGAAACGGATATTCAGGTGAGAAGGGAACCCCGTGGTCTAAGGAGAAGGTTTCCCCGTCTAGTGTTCCCCACAGCCACAGAGTCTCACTCAGCTTGCTAAATTATATGTGCTCATTCCAGCAGGAGAAGTGAGACTCCTTTCTAAAAGCCGCAGCAATGAAATGGATCTGGGATGCTGAGGCTTTGCTGTCCCGTAAATCAGAATGGACTAGATCTGTGATACAATCCTGCCATGGCAAAGCATGCTGGGAGTTGTAGTTGCAGAGCAGCAGAGTCTGGGTGTCAGGCTTGGCAGAGCCATCTTCCAGCTCAGTATTGAGAACAGAAGATTGTAGGGAACATGTCTGACCTCTCACCCCGCCGGCCTTTCCTGTGACCTCCTCAGTGTGGGGCTCATTCACAATTGCTGCCAAGAAGCCCAAAGAAACAGGAAATTCTGGAAGGAAAATCTCCAGCTATGTACATTGCAGCCACAGAAAGCTGATTGGCGCTCTGCGAACTGCTATCTCAATGTTATAGCCATGGCAACAGTACTGGAAGAAAAACCTCTTTTATTCCTTTCAGCCTAGACAGAATGACATGAGAGACGTGTCCCTCCTAAAATCCCGGGGCCACCAGGTCAGCAGTCAGCAGCCAATCATCCTCCATTGTCTCTGAGCCGCGGCGTTCTCCGAATATCTCCGAATATCTCGCCCCCGGGGGAACAGAAAAACATCTTTTTATTTTGATTGGGGTTTGTTTTTTGTTTTTTTTTATCCAAATCTGCATCAATAATTAGCCAAATATATTTTTATTACATCAACCAAGAAGTAGAACGATGTGTGGGTGTGAGAGGAAGAAAAACGAATATGATTTTATTGCTCTTCTATTCCTCTCATTTCCCTTATATGTTCTCCCCCCTATATATCCCTTCTATATATACCCCCTATATACCCCCTATATATCCCCCTATATATCCCTTCTATATATCCCCCCTATATACCCCACTATATATACCCCCTATATATACCCCCTATATATCCCCCCTATATATCCCCCCTATATACCCCACTATATATACCCCCTATATACCCCCCTATATATCCCCCCTATATACCCCCTATATATCCCCCTATATACCCCCCTATATACCCTCCTATATATCCCCTATATATCCCCCCCTATATACACCCCTATATATCCCCCCCTATATACACCCCTATATATCCCCCCTATATACCCTCCTATATATCCCCCCTATATACCCCTCATATACTCCCTATATACCACCTATATACCCCCTATACAGTATATCCCCCTATATATCCCCCCTATATACCCTCCTATATATCCCCCTATATACCCTCCTATATATCCCCCCTATATACACTCCTATATACCCTCCTATATATCCCCCCTATATATCCCCCCTATATACCCCTCATATACTCCCTATATACCACCTATATACCACCTATATACCCCCTATACAGTATATCCCCCCTATATACACCCCTATATATCCCCCTATATATCCCTCCTATATATCCCCTATATCCCTCCTATATGTCCCCCATATATACCCCGTATATACTCCCTATTTCCCCCCTATATATCCCCTATATCCCTCCGATATATCCCCTATATCCCTCCTATATCCCTCCGATATATCCCCTATATCCCTCCTATATCCCTCCGATATGCCCCCTATATCCCTCTGATATATCCCCTATACCCCCCCTATATATCCCTCCTATATATCCCCCCTATATACCTCCTATATATTCCTCTTATATATCCCCCTATATTCCTTTTATACATCCCCTATATTCATCTTATATATCCCATATATCCCTCTTATATATCCCCCCTATATCCATCTCACCCTCCTCCTCCATCCTACGCTCCCTCATTCAAATCTTTAAACTCTCTCTCTCTTCTGGCGCATTCCCCTCCCCCCTAAAGCATGCGCACATCACCCCCATACTTACAAAACCCCCCCTGGACCCCACCAACCTGAACAACCTTAGACCCATCTCCCTGCTGCCATTTACTTCCAAGCTCCTTGAGCGCCTGGCCTACAATCGCCTAACGCCCACCTAACTGACAACAACCTCCTCGATCCCCTACAGTCCACCGAAACCGCCTTACTCAAAATCACTAACGACCTGCTAACCACCAAAGCTAATGGCCACTACTCAGTGCTCCTACTCCTCGACCTCTCTGCGGCCTTCAACACCGTCCACCACCCCCTCCTCCTCAAAAGACTATACTCTTTTGGCATCAGAGACTCCGCCCTCTCCTGCCTCTCCTCCTATCTATCACAACACTCCTTCAGTGTTACCTATAATGCTGCCACCTCCCCCTCACTCCCCCTCTCTGTTGGGGTCCCCCAAGGCTCTGTCCTCGGGCCCCTTCTCTTCTCCATCTACACCTCCTCCCTTGGCCAACTCATACACTCTCACAGCTTCAACTACCACCTCTATGCCGACGACACACAAATCTATCTCTCAACCCCCCACCTCACCCCCTCGGTCTCCACCCGAATCACACACCTACTGAGCGACATATCTGACTGGATGTTACTCCACTTCCTCAAATTGAACCTTTAAAAAACTGAACTCCTAGTTTTCCCCACAGCCTGCGCCCCCCCACCCCCCCAACCTCTCCATCACGACCAACAACGCCACCATCAGCCCCACCCCGCAAGCCAGAGTACTAGGTGTCATTCTGGACTCCAAACTGTCTTTACAGCCTCATGTCCAATCATTGGCAATCTAATGCAGACTCCGCCTCCACAACATCTCCACAATCCTCACGTTCCTAACTTCAGAAACTACAAAGCAACTCATCCACTCCCTCATCATATCACGACTCGATTACTGCAACTCCCTCCTCACTGGCCTGCCTCACCACAGACTATCCCCACTTCAGTCCATCCTGAATTCTACGGCCAGACTCATCCACCTTACCAACCGCTCCGTATCTGCCACCCCCCTCTGCCAATCCCTCCACTGGCCTCCACTCAGTGTCCTCCACCCCCCTCTGCCAATCCCTCTACTGGCCTCCATTCAGTGTCCTCCACCCCTCTCTGCCAATCCCTCCACTGGTCTCCACTCAGTGTCCTCCACCCCTCTCTGCCAATCCCTCCACTGGCCTCCACTCAGTGTCCTCCACCCCCCTCTGCCAATCCCTCCACTGGCCTCCACTCAGTGTCCTCCACCCCCCTCTGCCAATCCCTCTACTGGCCTCCATTCAGTGTCCTCCACCCCTCTCTGCCAATCCCTCCACTGGCCTCCATTCAGTGTCCTCCACCCCCCTCTGCCAATCCCTCCACTGGCCTACACTCAGTGTCCTCCACCCCCCTCTGCCAATCCCTCTACTGGCCTCCACTCAGTGTCCTCCACCCCCCTCTGCCAATCCCTCTACTGGCCTCCACTCAGTGTCCTCCACCCCTCTCTGCCAATCCCTCCACTGGCTTCCAATTGCCCAACGCATAAAATTCTAAATATTAACGCTGACGTACAAAGCTGTTCATAACACTGCCCCAAACTACCTCACTGACCTGATATCCAAATACCACCCAAAACGCACTCTCTGCTCCTAACAAGAACCTCCTACTCTCTAGTTCCCTGGTCTCTTCCTCCCAGGACTTCTCCAGGGCTTCCCCCACCCTCTGGAAATCACTACCCCAATCCATCAGACTGTCACCTACCATCCTCACCTTTAGGCGCACCCTGAAAACCCATCTCTTCAGGGAAGCCTACCCCGCCCTCACCTAATTGCCGATCTCCTCCGCTCTTCCCACCACTCCATCCCCCACAGCTATTCCTCCCTACCACCATCCCCTCCCTCCTAGATTGTAAGCTCCAAGGAGCAGGGCCCTCGAACCCCTCGTGTATTGTATTGTATTGTTACTGTACTGTCTCCCATTGTAATGTACAGCGCTGAGCAAACGGGTGGCGCTATATAAATACTGTATAATAATAATAATAATAATCTATCCCTCCTATATATCCTCCATATCCATCTTATATATCCCCTATATCCCTCCTATATCCCTCCTATATTCCTCCTATATATTCCTCCTATATCCCTCTTATATCCCTCCTATATCCCTCCTATATTCCTCTTATATCCCTCCTATATTCCTCCTATATCCCTCTTATATCCCTCTTATATCCCTCCTATATCCCTCCTATATCCCTCCTATATTCCTCCTATATCCCTCCTATATCCCTCCTATATCCCTCCTATATCCCTCCTATATTCCTCCTATATCCCTCCTATATTCCTCCTATATTCCTCCTATATTCCTCCTATATCCCTCCTATATCCCTCCTATATTCCTCTTATATCCCTCCTATATCCCTCCTATATCCCTCCTATATCCCTCCTATATCCCTCCTATATCCCTCCTATATCCCTCCTATATCCCTCCTATATCCCTCCTATATTCCTCCTATATCCCTCCTATATTCCTCCTATATTCCTCCTATATCCCTCCTATATTCCTCCTATATTCCTCCCATATCCCTCTTATATTCCTCCTATATATTCCTCCTATATTCCTCCTATATCCCTCCTATATCCCTCTTATATCCCTCTTATATCCCTCCTATATCCCTCCTATATTCCTCTTATATCCCTCCTATATCCCTCCTATATTCCTCCTATATCCCTCCTATATCCCTCCTATACTCCTCCCATATTCCTCCTATATTCCTCCTATATATCTCTCCTATATTCCTCCTATATTCCTCCTATATCCCTCCTATATCCCTCTTATATTCCTCCTATATTCCTCCTATATATCTCTCCTATATTCCTCCTATATTCCTCCTATATTCCTCCTATATCCCTCTTATATCCCTCTTATATCCCTCCTATATTCCTCCTATATCCCTCTTATATCCCTCCTATATCCCTCTTATATCCCTCCTATATCCCTCCTATATCCCTCCTATATCCCTCCTATATCCCTCCTATATCCCTCCTATACTCCTCCTATATCCCTCCTATATCCCTCCTATATTCCTCCCATATTCCTCCTATATTCCTCCTATATTCCTCCTATATATCCCTCTTATATCCCTCCTATATCCCTCCTATATCCCTCCTATATTCCTCCTATATTCCTCCTATATCCCTCCTATATTCCTCCTATATCCCTCCTATATCCCTCCTATATCCCTCCTATATCCCTCCTATATCCCTCCTATACTCCTCCTATATCCCTCCTATATCCCTCCTATATTCCTCCCATATTCCTCCTATATTCCTCCTATATTCCTCCTATATATCCCTCTTATATCCCTCCTATATCCCTCTTATATCCCTCCTATATCCCTCCTATATCCCTCCTATATTCCTCCTATATCCCTCTTATATCCCTCCTATATATCCCTCCTATATCCCTCCTATATTCCTCCTATATCCCTCCTATATCCCTTCTATATCCCTCTTATATTCCTCCTATATCCCTCCTATATTCCTCCTATATATCCCTCCTATATTCCTCCTATATATCCCTCCTATATTCCTCCTATATCCCTCCTATATCCCTCCTATATCCCTCCTATATCCCTCCTATATATCCCTCCTATATCCCTCCTATATCCCTCCTATATCCCTCCTATATTCCTCCTATATTCCTCTTATATCCCTCCTATATCCCTCCTATATTCCTCCTATATTCCTCCTATATCCCTTCTATATCCCTCCTATATTCCTCCTATATATCCCTCCTATATCCCTTCTATATCCCTCCTATATTCCTCCTATATCCCTCCTATATCCCTTCTATATCCCTCCTATATTCCTCCCATATCCCTCTTATATTCCTCTATATCCCTCCTATATTCCTCCTATATATCCCTCCTATATCCCTCCTATATCCCTCCTATATCCCTCTTATATCCCTCCTATATCCCTCCTATATCCCTCCTATATTCCTCCTATACCCCTCTTATATCCCTCCTATATCCCTCCTATATCCCTCCTATATCCCTCCTATATCCCTCCTATATTCCTCCTATATTCCTCCTATATCCCTCCTATATCCCTCCTATATCCCTCCTATATCCCTCCTATATATCCCTCCTATATCCCTCCTATATTCCTCCTATATCCCTCCTATATCCCTTCTATATCCCTCCTATATACCTCCTATATCCCTCCTATATCCCTCTTATATCCCTCCTATATCCCTCTTATATCCCTCCTATATCCCTCCTATATCCCTCCTATATCCCTCCTATATCCTTCCTATATTCCTCCTATACTCCTCCTATATCCCTCCTATATCCCTCCTATATCCCTCCTATATCCCTCCTATATCCCTCCTATATACCTCCTATATTCCTCCTATATCCCTCCTATATTCCTCCTATATACCTCCTATATTCCTCCCATATTCCTCCCATATCCCTCTTATATTCCTCCTATATCCCTCCTATATTCCTCCTATATCCCTCCTATATACCTCCTATATTCCTCCTATATCCCTCCTATATTCCTCCTATATACCTCCTATATTCCTCCCATATTCCTCCCATATCCCTCTTATATTCCTCCTATATCCCTCCTATATTCCTCCTATATATCCCTCTTATATTCCTCCTATATTCCTCATATACTCCTCCTATATCCCTCTTATATTCCTCCTATATTCCTCCTATATCCCTCCTATATTCCTCCTATATCCCTCCTATATCCCTCCTATATTCCTCCTATATCCCTCCTATATCCCTCCTATATTCCTCCTATACTCCTCCCATATTCCTCCTATATTCCTCCTATATATCTCTCCTATATTCCTCCTATATCCCTCCTATATCCCTCCTATATCCCTCCTATATTCCTCCCATATTCCTCCTATATTCCTCCTATATTCCTCCTATATATCCCTCTTATATCCTCCTATATCCCTCCTATATCCCTCCTATATTCCTCCTATATTCCTCCTATATCCCTCCTATATTCCTCCTATATCCCTCCTATATTCCTCCTATATATCCCTCCTATATCCCTCTTATATCCCTCCTATATCCCTCCTATATCCCTCCTATATTCCTCCTATATTCCTCCTATATTCCTCCTATATATCCCTCCTATATCCCTCTTAT